>NC_133651.1:176590563-176861036 GCF_009905375.1 Apium graveolens
CTTGAAATCTCTGCACTCATTTCCCTTCAGTGTCCACCTGTTCCGGAACAAACCTAGCCAATTCATTGAATTTGGCTTCATATTCTGTTACAGACATACTTCCCTGCTTCAGCTCTAAAAACTTTATCTGCATCTGATTCCTTACGTAGCGAGGAAAATGCTTCTCTAAAAATAACTCTTTAAACTTATCCCAAGCAATAACATTTTCACCCTTTAAAGCCTTTTTAGATTCCCACCAATAATTTGCCTCTCCTTTCAACAAGTAACTAGTAAAATCAATCTTCTGGTCCTCACCTACCTTCACTAGTACAAAAGCTTTCTCTATTTCCTTTAACCAGGTGGTAGCTTTAATAGGATCAGCAGACCCATCAAATTCTGGAGGTTTAACTGACTGAAACTGCTTAAAAGTAATAACAGGTTGAGGCTCCGGACGAGGTGGTTGTTGTAACATTTGTTGTTGTATCTGTTGTTGCTGATGCTGCATCTGCTGCTGCATCATTACCATCTGTTGTTGCATCAGATGGAACATTTGGTTCATAGTTTCATTAGTCTGGCCTTCAGAATTGTTGTTAGAGGTCTCAGCCCTAGTCTTTCTTTTTGGTGCCATCTTCTTCTGATAATAAAACAGGTGATATTTATTTAACAGTTTAATAAACAATTGACAGTATGTAAGAAAACAATTTATCCGGTATTAATAACATGATTTATATATAAAGAAAACAGTTGCTGAATATAAAAATTAGAAATGTAAGCAGTTAAATAAAATGGTTATCCTTTTCTGTTTTTTTTAACAGGAATTATAGTATAAAAGACTGTAAAGCAGTAAAATGAAAGTAAATGCTATAAAACTGGAAAGACTGAAATTTAAATAAAAGAAATTTGAAAAGTTCAGTTTATATATATATGACACCAGCCTCAGGTGTAAATGCTTGATACAAAAAGTCTTGCTCCGCTGGAAGTCATCGGGCTACAAGTCATACTACTACTACAGGTCAAAACCTTCTACAGGTTAAACTACTAGTACACACATACACACTACTCACTAGGTCATACTACGCTGCCTCTATGTACATCTATACTCTGAAGTCACTGTCTCATCTGTCCCTGACTCAGAACCCTGGTGGCACATGACTCAACTCCTCCTGCAATGCCTCTAGCACTGTCTCGGTAAGTCCCAATGCTCTATGATATGCTGTCTCTGCACTAATATCCTGCTGTCTCAGATCCATAAGCTGCTGAGAACTAACTCGGTGAATCTGACGTAACCTCTCCCTCAGTATGTAATCTGATCGTAATGCTCGGACGGGACCATCTGCCTGCGTCTCAAACAATCCAAGGATCTCTCTGCACTGGGTCTGCCATCGAACCCTCTCCTCTCTCTCCTCCTGAAAATGCTGATAAGTAACTGTATGATGCTCATTAAGATCTGTGCTAGAACCTCGAGAAGGTAACGGCCCACCGACTACTATCTCATCCATAAACTCCTGCTGTGGAAACTGATATACTCCCGGAATAGGGGCATAAATAGCTAAAGGGGCAGGAAATAAGACTGGCTGCTCTATAGGTGCATACACTGGTGGCTCTTCCTCTGGCTCCATCTGTGGAATATCTGGAATCTCAGGCTGCGGTACTGGAATCTGCGGCTCTAAATCATCCCACTGTGGAAGATCAATCATATCAGGAACATCAAACATCGGAAACTCCAAAGGTGGAAAGTCAGGCATCTCTGGCTCAACATAAGGGAAATAATCAACAAAGTCTGGTACCTCTAGTGGAGGTGGTATCTCTGGTGCTGGTCCAAATGGTAATAGTGGAGGTGGTGGCAATGGAGGAAAAATCTGCACTGATGCTGGGGCTAGTACTGCTGCTGCTACTGGGTCTGACTCAGTCCGCTCTGACGAAGAAGCCATCTAATAATATACCAAAAAAAAGAAAAGGTCACTAAATAATTCTAAGATTTATACTTTCCTATTCTAATCTGACCTAAATCCTAACACTATATTTCCTAATCTGACTATCCCTATCTTATGTGATCTCTCTATCCTATCTTAATCCTAATGTTCTTGTTTTCAGGGACCAAACCTACAGCTCTGATACCAAACTGTAACGCCCTCCAGACCCGGGGTATAAGTCTGGGAGTTACGAGCTAATTACCAAACCTGTACAAGCTTATTGATAAATAATAAAGAAATGAAACTAAACCCCTTAACAACTACCAGGACCTTTTTAGGTTGAAGTATGAAAACAAGAACCACTAACTACTTTTATTACAAACCAATATTCAAAATCTCACAAACTTTCTTTATTACAAACCATTGTCTAACTCATTTTAAACTAAGTTCAGCTTTTATTCAAACACACATACTATCTATCAACACTCCACCTGCTCGGGCAACTCAAAGCTTTCTTCCTAGATTGGGATCAACACATTGGGTATAAGAGGATCCCGAGGCTTGACCCGCTTCTTTACCACTCGTGTTCTAACGGGTTTCATATTCCTTCTTAACTGAAACAATAAGGTGAATAACAACAAAAAAGGGTGAGCCAAAATTGCTCAACAAGTCTACAAAATATACACAATGTTAAAGCAATATAACTGAATCTGTATCCCAGGTTTATCTGCAAAGATATAACCTTATAAGAATCAAAAGAAGGCCATTGCTGGCGAATACAAACGAACTACACTGGACTCAAGTTCGCAGCTATACCCTGCTTATCAGCCAGGATACAGTGCAGATCTATATCTCACTATATAGATCCCGTCGGGCACCCAGGCACTACGGCCCATCTCAAGGATCCGGTTATGTTCCGGTCCTTAGGATTAAGTAACCTTAATCCCCAAAAGTAATGTTATCCTGTCATGCCCCCAACTTAAACAGCAAATTAAATATAGCTATTACAAAATTTTAAAAGAGATAACACAACCAAATCCAAGATCTTACAGTTTAGGGTTTGGAACAGCCCAACACTACCAACTATTACATCTAATTTTTGAATACCGAGTCCTCACACAAACTACTATCACTTATTCTACCTGAACTCGAACATAAGCATCAGCATCACAGGTCTTACGGGCAGTCTGCTTGAATCTAACCAAAGCTGCTAGCTGTAATATCAGGGTAAAGCAAGGAGTGAGCCAAATGCTCAACAAGTGCTAACAGTACGACACAAAACATAAATCGAGATATACATTAAAGAATGACAATGGAAAGACATAACCAATGGCAACGAGAGATAAAACTGTGTGAAATGGCATCATTTTGCTTGTATCAAAACAATTTTAAAATCATGTCTTAATCAAAATCATTTTATGACGCTACGGATTACAGCCGGTGATCAGCCGCGAAGTAATCCCGAACCTCGCTGGGTTCTAATACATTAACGGGAATCCCTAGGCAACTTTTAAGCGTAATATAAGTGTGGAAATGACTCGCGTCTCAGTCCAGATCCACTATTCAAGGAAAACATTTATCCCCCTTTGGGACTGAAAACCCACATTTTATTTATTTCAAAAACTGATGCCGAATTATAACAAAATCGCTTTTAACAGTAAATATTTTTATTAAGGGAATATAGATCAACTCGAAACACGGGAAATATGGTACTAAATCTCAGGGCCATGATTCACAAAACTATACTCTATTAAAGTAACTGAATAGTTTTCATATCTCAAAGATTTAGACAAGGGAATTCAGTGAGGCTATTGGATATTATAAAAGGGTAATGCCAAATTGGGCTTAAAGCAATGGTTTCTCATCAAGGTTCAAGTGCTGGATCATCAAGAAGGTAGGCTTCATGAATACTAAGGGTGTTAGGGTATGCAGAAATGATCTTTAACTCAGGATATATCAGAATTGTCAAGCTTTAGGATAAGAAAGAGGGTATCAATTAATGAGGAATCACGTTGGTAAGTATCTGACTATCAGAGTTCAAGGTAAGGTTCTATAGGGGTTCAAGTTTCAGGGTGAGATATTAATACTTAGGAATCATTAGCATGTTAATCAAGAGGATCAATCAAGTATTATAACAACTCTTTATTTTATCATGGCATTCAACTATCATGAAAAGACTTTTGAACTACTTGCAATACGTACTCGAGGGTTCATGGCATCTCTATATAATTCAAAGATAAACATAAGGTACGCTTGATTTAATATATCAAATGACACATGATAGTTGTAGCAATGTATGAACTATTAGCAGTAAATACGAAGGTCAAGTTGAATCACTTGCCTTGAGAAAGGCTGGTCTGGTCTGACTGGTAGGAGCAACTGGAGCTTCACTCGACCTTTATGGCAAGTTTTCCCTTGTCTCTAGATCCTATATAATAATAATAATCCTCATTATAATATATTCTTACCATCTTAACCTATTTACAACTTGAAATTAAACACGGATGGCACTTAGGCCTATACGCACTTAATTTTATATTCACTTTTAAATTAAAAAAGTACACACATAGCCACATATTCACATATCATATATTAACACCAAATAACACCATATATACCATAATGCAACACTAGGCTTGGATGATCTCGACTCACCACTTAAGTCACTTGGTCGCTAAACTAGACAAGGTCTTCTAATTTTGGCTTCCTACCTCGATGTGCCTTTCCTAAATTATCCAAAACCTATTGACCCTCACTTGTGCCTTTAGCTCTACTGACCTTATACCATCTTACAACTATGGTGGTCGACCTAATACTCACCTCTAAGTGATCTAAAACTATGTGATAAGTGAAAGCGCTCACTGGTGCAAATTTCAGGATGACAACTATTGTTTTTTTGAGTGCATTAGACACTCTTAAACTACAAGTTTTCCTTCAAAACTTTTACACAAGACTCTACTAACCTAAGGGCATCTCACAAACTTGATGTGGCTCAAGGGTCTGGCTTGGGCCTTCTTGGGTCTAAGCTAAAAGTCCAAGGTTCCCCTGTTTTTCTGGGCAGAAAACGCCCTGACTTGAATTAACTTGTGACACATGGTTCTAACTCATATCCTATGAACTATGGTTGGAAAAACTTTTCTGACACTCCCTCTAACTAAGGCCCAATAGGGCCTAATGAGGGCCTACCCATGACATGGTCAAATCTTCCTATTTCTAAGTTACAACAAAACTGTCCCCTGCTGGACAGATTTTGTTATTCTACTTGTGCACCTAACCAAAAGACATGCAAATCTCCAACCAACTCCTAAAACCTTTTATATACTCCCAATACTAACTTCTGGTAGCTTGAGCCTCAAATTGCACATCAATGACATGGTCAAAACTCACTCTAAACCTCAGGGTACTAAACTGATTTTCTGCAGAAACTATAACTCTCATTTTCCAAAGTTTTGACTTGACAAACTCAACTAACAACAACTCAATACTTAAACCAAGACTTATACATGGTATTCTACTGAATTAACTCCCTTATTCTCAAAATAACCTTGGGTGAGATCATCCTTACCTAAGGTACAATTATGGCAAAATAAAAGAGATCACATTTCTCAACTCACCAATCATTAAGTTTTTGAAACCACAAGATATGTATTTTATAAAAGATAACCACGAATTATTACCATGCAACAAGAAGCATAAATCAATATTAACACATTATTCCTACTGAAATTAAGGCTCACTAACAAAATCTTTCCAAATGATCAAAATCTTACAACATTCTAATAGAAATCCACATGCATGCATGTCCTCGGGTTTTGCAAACCAAAACAACACATTTTCTACATATATTCTACCATAAAATTGACATGCAAGCCTAACATAAGCTATACCTAGATGATCACTTAGCATGCAAGGAGTTTTATCAAATTTTCACCACAAAATTCAAGTCATTATCACATAAACATGCAAAATTTGAGCAAAACAACAAGAATGATCTCAAGGACCATTCATTCGGCTCCCATATGGTCATGGCCGAATGAAATGGATGGGAATGGCGATTTAATCATCAAGAGTTTCCTTCTCAAGACTTGGCACTTATCCATTCCTTGTAGTCCTCTCAAAAACAACCCTAAACTCACAAGAATCAAGGTTGTATTTTGAGTTTCACTAAAACTTTTACATGCAACCTTTAAACTTAAACTTTCTACTCAAAACTCTTTGAAATATGAGTGATCATGGTATGGGAAGTAACATTTACTTGTGTAAAGAGTGGAAGCTTAGTTGAGGATTGAAGAAAAAAAATGGGGAGGGGGGTTTCGGCTTTTAGCCGAGAGTGAGGGGGAGAGCCGAGAGGAGGGAGAAGGGAGGGAGGAGAGAGTGAGGTGTGGGTGGAGTATGAGAATGATCATGACATTTGCTTGTTTTTATGGTATTTGATTTGACAAAATTTGAGTGGAAAGGAGAATTGACAAGTCTATCCCTCCACTTATACTTGGTGCATTTTGCATGCAAGGGTAAAGAAGGAAATTGGCTAGAGAAATAAGAGTTAGCGGGGTTGGAATTGTCCTCTTTGTCCTTGAAAAGAATGAGAGGGTGGTTTGTATGCAAGGGCTTTCTTGTAATTTGCTAAATATGACAACTAAAATTTATAATGATTTATTTTTATAAAATAAAATACAAGTTCAAAAATTATAAAATTTATACCATAAAATAACTTGGATTTTAGAGACTTTATAAAATCATTTTCAAAATTTGTGAACAAAATACCTTTTAAAAGAAATTTTTTCCAAGGCTTAGAATATTCCTTATAAATCAAAATAAAGAAATTAAATAAACTCTTGCTTTGAAAAATCATATACTACATAAAGTAAATTTATAATACAGAAATTTTCACTCACACAAACGTACAATCATTGAATATATTTTCATTCGGCTTTAATATTATACCAAATCCACAAATAATATTACACGAAGATACCGGTCATAACATCCTCTCCCCCTTAAGGGATTCTGTCCCCAGAATCTAAGAGAACAGATGAGGATACCGGGAACGCATATCAGACTCTAACTCCCAAGTCGATTCTTCGACCTTAGGGTTCCTCCAAAGCACTTTCACTACCTTTACCGACTTATTTCTAAGACTCTTTACTTGCCAGTCGAGTATTTTAACCGGTTGCTCCACAAATGACAGGTCTGCCTGAATTTCTACAGGTTCATATTCTATCACATGGCTAGCGTCAGGATTGTACTTCTTAAGCAACGACACATGGAACACATTATGCACATGCTGATACTGAGGTGGTAAGGCCAACTCGTAGGCCACCTTTCCTACTTGACTCAAAATCTCAAAAGGACCTATGTATCTAGGTGCTAACTTCCCTTTCTTGCCAAATCTCATCAACCCTTTTCTAGGTGACACCTTCAGCAACACAGCTTCGCCAATTTGGAATTGAACATCCTTACGCGCTGGATCCGCATACTTCCTCTGTCTATCTTGAGCAGCAAGCAACCTTTTCTGAATTAACTTGACCGAGTCATGCAACTTTTGTACCAATTCCGAGCCGAGAATTCTTCCTTCTCCTACTTCATCCCAACTTGTTGGTGATCTACATTTTCGCCCGTACAAAGCTTCGTATGGTGGCATGCCGATACTGGAATGATAGCTGTTGTTATAAGAGAATTCAATCAACGGCAAGTAGTCGTCCCAACTTCCTGCAAAATCGATTGCACAACTGCGCAACATGTCTTCAATTGTTTGAATTGTCCTTTCACTCTGGCCATCAGTCTGTGGGTGGTATGCCGTGCTCATATTCAACTTCGTGCCAAGACATTCCTGAAACTGCTTCCAGAATCTCGAGTTAAATCGGGGATCTCTGTCTGAAACTATTGATACGGGTACTCCATGCCTTAGTACGATTTCGCGCACATATAGATGAACCAACTTGTCCAGTGACGACTTCTCATTTATTGGAAGGAAATGCGCCGACTTCGTAAGATGATCAATTATAACCCATATTGCGTCATGTCCGGATTTCGTTCGCGGTAGTCCTACTATAAAGTCTATAGCGATATTTTCCCATTTCCATTCTGGAATTTTCAGGGGCTGAATTAATCCGCTTGGTCGTTGATGTTCTGCCTTTACTTTCTGACAAGTATAACACTTCGCAACCCATTCTGCCACGTCTCGCTTCATATTTGGCCACCAAAAGTTCTTCTTTAAGTCTCGATACATCTTGGTGCTTCCCAGGTGGATTGAAAATTTCAAATTGTGGGCTTCATGGAGGATCTCATTCTTTAATTTAAGTACATGAGGAATCCATATTCTGGATGAAAACCTTAGTATCCCTTGCTCATCCCTTTGAGTATTAATCTCCTCTCCAGATAACCGATTCTTCTCTTTCTCCATTACTTCTTCTTGACACTTCTTTATTCTTTCCACTAGTGTTGGCTGAAAGGTCATTGCACGACAAACTTCCTCGACTTTTCCATAAGCACAAAGTTCCAATTCCAATCTTTCGATTTCTTTAGATAACTCTTTTGATGTTATCATCATATTCAGTCTATCCTTCCTACTCACAGCATCGGCCACTACATTCGCCTTTCCAGGATATAAATTTATCGAACAGTCATAGTCCTTGATCAATTCCAGCCATCTCCTCTACCTCATATTGAGCTCTTTCTGAGTAAAAATGTACTTTAAACTCTTGTGATCCTTGTAGATTTCACACTTCTCTCCGTAGAGGTAATGTCTCCAAATCTTAAGTGCGAACACTATAGCGGCTAGTTCCAAGTCA
This sequence comes from Apium graveolens, assembly GCF_009905375.1. Classification (NCBI taxonomy): domain Eukaryota; kingdom Viridiplantae; phylum Streptophyta; class Magnoliopsida; order Apiales; family Apiaceae; genus Apium; species Apium graveolens. The sequence goes on from NC_133651.1 coordinate 176,599,247, forward strand.
TGCGTCGGGTACTTTAACTCATGCGGTTTCAACTGTCTTGACGCATATGCGATCACTTTACTGTGTTGCATCAACACACAACCCAAACCTTTATGTGAAGCGTCGCTGAATATTACAAAGTTCCCTTGATCATCTGGAAGTACCAATACCGGAGCTGTTACCAACTTCTGCTTCAACTCTTGAAAGCTATCTTCACATTCTGCACTCCATTCAAACTTTTGATTCTTTTTGGTTAACTTGGTCAATGGCGTGGCGATCTTCGAGAAATCCTTGACGAATCTTCTATAGTATCTGGCCAATCCTAGAAAACTTCGCACTTCCGTAGGAGTCTTTGGCCTCTCCCAACTCATAACTGCCTCAATCTTTGCCGGATCCACTTTAACTCCCTCATTTCCAATGACATGCCCCAAAAATTGAACTTCCTTTAACCAAAACTCACATTTGGTAAACTTGGCATACAACTTCTCTTGTCGGAGTATCTCCAATGCTATCCAGAGGTGCTGCTTATGTTCTTCTTCCGACTTAGAATAAATAAGGATGTCATCAATAAATACCACGACAAATTTGTCCAAATACTTCTTAAATACCCGATTCATCAGATCCATAAATGCGGCCGGAGCGTTGGTCAATCCAAACGGCATTACTAGGAATTCATAATGCCCATATCTGGTACTGAATGCGGTCTTGGAAACATCTTCTTCTTTGATCTTTAATTGATGGTATCCCGATCTCAAATCAATCTTCGAAAAGCATTTTGCTCCCTTCAACTGATCAAAAAGGTCATCTATCCTTGGTAGCGGGTAGCGGTTCTTGATCGTCACCTTATTCAACTCTCGGTAATCTATGCATAGACGCATACTCCCATCTTTCTTCTTTACAAATAGAACAGGTGCTCCCCATGGCGACGTACTTGGTCGTATCACTCCCTTATCTAACAATTCTTGTAGCTGGCTCGCCAACTCTTTCATTTCTGCTGGTGCCATCCTATATGGGGCCTTTGAAACTGGTTCCGTTCCTGGAGCAAGATTGATCTCGAACTCGATTTGTCGATCTGGTGGTAAGCCTGGTAGTTCGTCGGGAAACACATCTGGGAACTCGTTAACTACAGGGATATCTTACATGCTGGGGCTGCCTTTTTCCGAATCCACTACAAAAGATAGGAACGACTCACAACCTTTTCTAAGTAGCTTCTTAGCCTGAACAATTGTAAGAAATAGTTGCTCTTACCTCTGCCCCTTAAATACTACCTTCTCTCCACTCTTCGTCTTTAAATACACCCTCTTGGTCTTACAATTAATCTGAGCGCTATTCTCTCCTAACCAATCCATTCCTAAAATTATATCAAACTCTCCCAACTTGAAGAGTATCAAGTCGGCTGAAAACTTATACCCCGAAATATCAATCTCACACTTTGGACAAAATTGATTCACATGAATCTTCTCTTGGTTCGCAATTACCACATTTACTACCTCACTCATAATCATTTTCTCACATTGAAGCTTATCAACAAAAGATTCTGATATGAAAGATCTTGTTGCTTCCGAATCAATCAATACTTTAGCTTTGACATTATTGAGTAAAAGTGTACCTGCTATCACCTTCGAATTCTGTACATCATCCTTCATCTTTAAATCAAATGTCCTTGCTGTTGCTTGCGGGGTTGGTGTGGGTGGTGGAGGTAATGCCAATACCTCGGCTGGCACGCTTGCACTGGTACTTGCCACATTCATCAGAGCTTTGACTGGTCGGGTTGCCTTGCACTCCCTAGCTATGTGTCCAGTCTTCCCACACTTGTAGCACGTAACTCCTGGCTTCGGCATCTTGCACTCATTCGCCAAATGTCCCTTCTGATTGCACCTGTAGCATGTCATGCTCAGCTTATTACACACTCCGGGGTGCCTTCTTCCGCAGTGCTTGCATTCTGGCCTCGGGAACCTGTTTTCTCCAACTTGCCCTTGGCTTGCCTGATTGTTCCCTTTCGATTCTTGCCTTTTACCCAAATTTCCTTTCTTTTGAAAATTTCCGCCCTTCTGGAAACCAATCCTCTTTACATTCCGATCTTGTGAACTTCCTGCTTCAGACTTTTCTCCATAAAATGGAACCTTCCTTTTCTTGTTATCCCTCTCTTTCCTTGACTGCATCCCATTATTCTCAATCAGAGTAGCTTTCTGTAATACTCCTGCATAAGTTTCAAGCTCAAACATAGCCACCCTATCTCTGATCCAAGGCTCCAATCCTTGCTGAAATTTCTTTGCTTTTTCTTCCTCAGTGCTGGTATACTTTGTCATAAATCTTGACAACTCAGTGACTTCTTTTCATACTCCAATACTGTCATGTTCCCTTGCTTCAACTCAAGAAATTTTAGCTCCATCTGATTCTACATGTACTTAGGGTAATACTTGTCCAGAAATAACTTCTTAAATCTATCCCAAGAGACCTGCTGAGTGACTTCCATAGCTTTTACTGATTCCCACCAATAGATGACTTCTCCCTTCAAGAAGTAAGTAGCATACGGCGCCTTCTGATCGTCTCCTAACTGTACCAACTCAAAAGCCCTTTCCATCTCCTTGATCCATGTGTTAGCTATCACTAGATCAGTGGTATCATGAAATGCAGGTGGATTCACATTCTGAAAAGCCTTGAAAGTGACAATTTGTCTAGGTGGTACTGGTGGTTCAGGTGGTTGGTGTGGCTCATGGTTATCTTGGTTTTCAATTCGTTGTTGAAGAGTTAGTTGTTGTTGAGCTATAGCATTGGTTTGCTGTTGCAAAGTTTCCAGTAATCGAAGAATGTTTGGGTCTGTGGTGGATGTGGTTGTTGGGTTCTTCTTTTTGGGAGGCATGATCCTGAAATAAGAGTTGTGTCAAAACAGATATGAATGATAAAATGATTCGAGGGTATCGCATGGCATTCTCATTTATATATGGGGTCAAGTTTCCAAATTAAGCAGATATGATGATAAAAACGTAAAATAACAGTTGAGAGCAAATAGAACAATATCACATAATTATTGAAATTTTAAAGGTCACAATACATAGGATTAGGACAAAGTCTGATTCGAGGAATAACAGGCTTATTTAAAGGAAACAACGGAAACAACTGGGGATTCCATAGAGTCTAATAGTACAACAACATGAAAGGTAAATGGAAAGAACTAAGGCTCCACTCCATCTGAACGGGGCTTGGTAGTCTTTTCCTCCCGAAGCATCTTCACAATGCTCTGGAGCTCATCCGCCACCATCTGAATGACATACTGGCTGGTACGGTCCCGGTGCGCTGGCATCTCCTCAAGTTTAGTGTTGACGTACTGAACCAAGGTCTCAAGTCTCGCAGTCATCTGCTCCTTGGACTTCCCTTCGTAGTTTCGGCTTTCCGGATACACGTTCTTCAGTCGGTCTATCAGTCGGTCGTACTTGCCCTGAAGCATGTCGAACTCGCGCCTCAACTCAGCATACACGGAGAAAGCAATAGTGTCGTCCGACCCAGAGGATGACGAGGAATGCGCCCTTTGCTGACAACCAATAAGAGGAGTATTAACAATAATTTACTTAACCTACTCTCTCGCATATTATCTATAACCTACACACATATCCTATAACCTATTTGGGCTGTCCAGGGACTCTAAACCGTAGCTCTGATACCAAAACCTGTCACGCCCCCAACTTAAACAGCAAATTAAATATAGCTATTACAAAATTTTAAAAGAGATAACACAACCAAATCCAAGATCTTACAGTTTAGGGTTTGGAACAGCCCAACACTACCAACTATTACATCTAATTTTTGAATACCGAGTCCTCACACAAACTACTATCACTTATTCTACCTGAACTCGAACATAAGCATCAGCATCACAGGTCTTACGGGCAGTCTGCTTGAATCTAACCAAAGCTGCTAGCTGTAATATCAGGGTAAAGCAAGGAGTGAGCCAAATGCTCAACAAGTGCTAACAGTACGACACAAAACATAAATCGAGATATACATTAAAGAATGACAATGGAAAGACATAACCAATGGCAACGAGAGATAAAATTGTGTGAGATGGCATCATTTTGCTTGTATCAAAACAATTTTAAAATCATGTCTTAATCAAAATCATTTTATTACGCTACGGATTACAGCAGGTGATCAGCCGCGAAGTAATCCCGAACCTCGCTGGGTTCTAATACATTAACGGGAATCCCTAGGCAACTTTTAAGCGTAATATAAGTGTGGAAAGGACTCGCGTCTCAGTCCAGATCCACTATTCAAGAAAAACATTTACCCCCCTTTGGGACTAAAAACCCACATTTTATTTATTTCAAAAACTGATGCCGAATTATAACAAAATCTCTTTAAATAGTAAACATTTTTATTAAGGGAATATAGATCAACTCGAAACACGGGAAATATGGTACTTAATCTCAGGGCCATGATTCACAAAACTATACTCTATTAAAGTAACTGAATGGTTTTCATATCTCAAAGATTTAGACAAGGGAATTCAGTGAGGCTATTGGATATTATAAAAGGGTAATGCCAAATTGGGCTTTAAGCAATGGTTTCTCATCAAGGTTCAAGTACTGGATCATCAAGAAGGTAGGCTTCATGAATACTAAGGGTGTTAGGGTATACATAAATGATCTTTAACTCAGGATATATCAGAATTGTCAAGCTTTAGGATAAGAAAGAGGGTATCAATCAATGAGGAATCACGTTGGTAAGTATCTGACTATCAGAGTTCAAGGTAAGGTTCTATAGGGGTTCAAGTTTCAGGGTGAGATATCTCGACAAAATTCTTGATATGAATGTTGGGATGCTTGACTGAATGTCATCAATTTTAGTCCGAGAAAAGTCCATAGGAGCTGGATCTGCTGGAACTATACGATCGCCCATGATTACCGGTTCTTTCTTTTCACTCTCTTCATCCGAATCTTCAAAATCTAACTTCTCCAGAATGTCAAGAAGTGAATCTGTCTCCTCAGCCGTATCTAGAGTCCTCTTGCGAGTGCGAGAACGTATTTGCATAAACGCTCGCTAGAGTACCTGAAATATAACCGGAAACAATAAGTAACAAGTCTTAATCAATGAGTCCTAATGACCACTGATGGCAAGTACATAAACTAAACAAATTAACACCGAGTCCCCGGCAGCGGCGCCAAAAACTTGTTAGGCACAAATCTTGCACTAATAATTCACGCAAGTACACGCGTTCACAAGTAATATAGAATGATTTCTAGTTCGTTCCCACAGAGACTCTGACTAATTATGTTCAATTAACACTTACTCACCGATGTATGATTACTTCTGAATGTCAAGACAATAACACTTAAGGTTGATTAACTAATTATTAACTACGAGAATTAAACACTTAAATTAACACTTGAATTAATAATATTAAACACACATGAGATCATAACTTCATTACTACTTCATTCAATAGTTATTGTTATTACCATTAGCATGTAACGGTGATGACATTAATCGAACAACATGAAACTGATAAAAGCCAACTTTCGTTGCACAAGTACCATTCTACCAAGCATCCACAATTAAGATAGAAGTTGAATAGGCATCAATTATGTTGAGACCCTATATGTCTATAGAATTTGACAACATAACGATTTAAGCGCAAGTTATTCATTATGATTACACAGGGCAAGTAAACAGTTAGAGTTACCCACTAATCATGCATACAATACATGAACCTATGCTAGCATGACAAGTTCTAAATCTCAAGATTCACTGTCGCTTCACAAGATATTAATAGGCTATCTTATATGCTCGCGACACACATAAGATGAATAAGCACAACCTATGCTAGATATCATACAATCACCACATACCAAGGTATTAAACAATTAACTAAGGAAATCCATAGTAAATTCGCTACGACCCCATGATCACGATTAGCCCATGATAGAACTCATCGTCACCATGGATTCATATGAAAACATGATAATCACACAATGATATAAACTAATAAAAATACTTATTAAAACTAGAGTACGTCACAAGAGTATTAAGGTTCAAAGTAAAAAAAACTAGCATCCACTGTTACAACGAATAAAAGAATCACAAGATAACGTATGCTTCCTCTTCTTCGTTACGGTGTGCTAAAACGATCTTCTTAATCTACTCTCCTTGCTCCTTGCTTGATTGATACTTGTTGCTTGTTGATACTTGTTTTTTTGTGAAACGTCTCCCAAGATTACTTATATAGAAGTCCACAAGAAACAGCACCGTCAGAAGCCCAGTAGAACTCAAATTAGAAAATCCAGATTCTAAAATTATGACCTCAGGCGGCCGCCTCAGCTCCCAGGCGGGCGCCTGCATCTCCAGGCAGTCCCCTGTACATCCCAGGCAGGCACCTGCACAACTTCTGGAAAAATCATCTTTTTGCTCCTGATTTTGCTGAATTCTTCGCACAACTCCCCGCAACTAATCCCAAGCACTTCCCTAGGCTTATTATGATGAAATCTCCCTAATTACACAAGTTATACCCTGAAGTGCAAAGACACTAGAAAAATGCACCAAATACACAAAATACTTGATTTCAAGACATCAATTCAAGCCATTATAAGACGTTTTAAGTGGTATAAAATGCCAATTATCATTGGGTATGAGTATTTAACTATTGTGACCACTAACCCCCCTTACGGGATGCCCCTTTACCCCGAGTTTGGAGGAAGCGGACATGCTGGACAGAGTGAAGCACGGGGGAAAACACCCCCTACATACAAGGTTTGGCTCATATCCCGGAGGATCAGGAATTTTCTGGTCCTTATACTGAAAGAGACTCTGAATCTTCGGATGATGAAGTGGCCCCAAGAAGGAGACGTGCTGGCAAATAGCCGATGCCTGATGGTAACCAACATCCCAGGAGCACCCGAGGGATGAATCCAAAAGAAGTGCAGGAGAGAATCAGGGCTCACAAGGCTGAGATTCAAAGGCTGAAGCACGACTTGGAGGCACACCAGGCCCCCAGAACCCCACTACCACCTAGGGGAGAAATCCTCCTCCAATCATAGACCTAGATGGTCCATCACAATGAAGGACTGTAGTCCCAAGAGCTGATCCAAGCAATCTTCTTCCTCTTGGAAATCCAGATAATCCTACTCCACCATTCACTGAAGAGATAATTAGTGCCCATATCTCAAGGAAGTTCAAGATGCCCATTATCAAAGCTTATGATGGCATTAGAGATCCCACTAATCATGTCAGGACATTCTCTAATGCACTGTTGTTGCAGCCCGTGAATGACGCTATTAAGTGTCGGGCCTTTCCTCAAACCCTGCCGGGAATGGCTCAAAGATGGTATAGTCGTTTGCCCCTGAACTCTATTGGGTCCTTCAAAAAATTAAGCCAGGCTTTTATTAAGCAATTCATCAGCGGGAGAGTGCATGAGAAAAGTTCAGCATCCCTTATGAGCATTGTGCAGGGAGCAAAAGAGTCCTTGAGGGACTACCTGAATCGTTTCACCAAGGAAGCCTTGAAAGTCCCAGACCTTGAAAACAAAGTTGTTATGATAGAACTATAACAGGGAACAAGGGATGAGTTTTTCAAGATGTCGTTGGCCAAACACCCCCTGAAAGTATGTTGCGGCTCCAAAATAGGGCCAGAAAACACATCAAAGTGGAGGAGAGCATGAGGAAGACAGTAGTAAGTAACGAGCCCGTTGGAGGCAAGAAGCGAAAAACTAATCTGGAATATATTGTTAAGGATAAGTATCCTAGGACTGAGCAAAACCCTGATTCAACCCCGAAGAAGAGAGGACCCGGGAATAAATTCACTGAATATGCTAAGTTGAATGCTCCTAGAAGCCAGATCTTGATGGAAATCGAGAAAGATAGAGATATTCGTTGGCCTAAACCCCTGAAGGCTGATCCTACCAATCTAGATAAGAGCAAATATTGCAGATTTCTCAAGGATGATGGTCATGACACCGATGAGTGTAGGCAATTGAAAGATGAAATAGAGTTCCTTATTCAAAAAGGAAGATTGAGCAAGTACACCGGAGATGGAGGAGATAGGAACAACAATGGGAGAAGGAACTTTGAAGATCGTAGGAGGGACCAAGACGATCAGGGGCGAAATCCCCAGCCTAGGGGACCGGTGATAATGCAATCTTTGGAGGGTCGCGACCCTGAGGGCCTGTGATAAATACAATTTTTGGAGGACCAACTGCTGCTAGATTATCCAGGAACTCCAAGAATAGAGAGGTTATGCATATTGTTGGGGAAGCTCCGAAGAGGGCCAGGACAGGATTAATAATAACATTTGATGATTCTAACTTGGAGGGTGTGAAATTTCCTCGTGACGGCCCGCTAGTCATAACACCAATAATAGGGAATAGCCCGGTGAAGAGGGTCCTTGTAGATAACGGTGCCTCGGTGGACATTTTACTCCATTATACCTTTTTAAGGATGGGTTACAACGATTCTCAACTAACCTCGACCGATATGCCAATATATGGATTCGCAAGAGTGGAGTGTCCCGTGGAAGGGATAATTAAGTTACCAACAACCATAGGTCAGGAAACAAGACAAGCAACTCAGATGTTGGACTTTGTGGTGGTAAAGGCTATTTCAACTTACAACGCGATCATGTGAAGAACAGGAATACATGCCTTCAAGGCAGTCCCTTCCTCCTACCATTCAGTGATGAAGTTTCCCACCCCGAATGGGATTGGAGAAGAGAGAGGAGATCAAAAGATGGCAAGAAGTTGTTACATAGCCTCTCTTAGGGCAGATGGAGTTGGGGGGCAAGTTCTGCCTATTGAAGATCTGGATATTCGAGAGAATGATGAGAAAATAGGGAAGCCAGCAGAAGGCTTGGTTTCAATTCCTTTGGCTCCCGAAGATCCTGAGAAAGTGACTTCCGTTGGAGTAATAGAGGAGCCCCTTAGAGGGAAGTTGGTGAAATTTTTGCAAAAAATAGTGATGTGTTTGCATGGTCAGCAGCCGATATGCCAGGCATAGACCCAGAACTGATCACTCACAAGCTGAATGTGGATCCAAATCGAAAGATAGTGAAGCAAAAGAAAAGAAGCTTTGCTCCAGAGAGGCAAGAGGCTATTAAACAAGAAGTAGAGAAGCTCTTAGAAGCTGGTTTCATTGAGGAGATACAATTTCCAGAATGGTTAGAAAACCCTGTGATGGTAAGAAGGCTAATGGAAAATGGTGGATGTGTGTGGATTTCACCGATTTGAATGACGCATGCCCCAAGGACTATTTCCCATTACCAATGATAGATACATTAACAGATGCTACTGTTGGACATGAGATGCTGAGCTTCATGGATGGATTCAGTGGATACAATCAGATCAAGATGCACAAGGACGACATCCCAAAGGTATCATTCATCACTGAATTTGGTGTTTATTGTTATCTTGTTATGGCATTTGGTCTCTAGAATGGAGGAGCCACCTATCAAAGGTTGGTAAATAAGATTTTCAAGGATTTTATTGGTAAGACCATGGAAGTTTATGTTGATGACATGTTAGTTAAGAGTCTGGTGAAGACTGACCATGTAACCCATTTGAGGGAAGCTTTTGAGGTCCTGAGATACCACAAAATGATGCTAAATCCTGTGAAGTGTGCTTTTGGAGTGGGATCTGGAAAGTTCTTGGGACTGATGGTCTCCAAGAGAGAAATCGAGGCCAACCCCGATAAAATAAAGGCGATCTTGGACATGGAGCCACCAAAGACTATCAAAGATGTTCAAAAGCTCACTGGAAGGGTTGCTGCATTGGGGCGATTCATCTCCAAATCTGGGGACAAGTGCTTGTCATTCTTCAAGTCTTTGAAGAAGGTTAAGGATTTTGAATGAACTGAGGAAAGTCATAAGGCATTCGAACAATTAATGAAATATATGGCCCATGCCCCGTTGTTGGCCAAGCCAGCTCTGAATGAAATCTTATACTTGTACCTGGCCGTTTCAGAAAATGCCTTGAGCGCTGTATTGGTTAAGGAGTAACTTAAAGTTCAGAAACCCGTATACTATGTGAGCAAAATTCTGAATGGGGCTGAGTTGAATTATTCAACTATTGAGAAGTTTGCTTTAGCCTTGGTAATGGCTTCAAGAAAGTTGCGTCCTTACTTTCAGGCTCATTAGATTGAGGTACTAACAAATCATCTCTTGAGAAATATTATTCATAGTCCCAAGGCTAGTGGGAGGCTGATTAAGTGGGAAATAGAGTTGGGAGAATTTGACATCAAGTACAAGCCACAAACGGAAATAAATGCCCAAGCATTGGCTAACTTTGTGGTGGAATGTACCATACCCAACCAAGAAGTCGGGGGGCAGAAAGATACTATACCTCAAGACACGGAAGGTGATAAAGGGGGCAAAGAAAAGGATGTTAAGGAGAAGGAATGTTGGGTTCTCTATTTTGATGGAGCATCAAAAACAAATTCAAGTGGAGCAGGGCTAGTTTTACAAAGCCCCGATGGGTTCTTGATTGAATATGCTATGAAGTTAGACTTCCCAACCATAAACAACAAAGCAGAATATGAAGCTCTGATAGCTGGCCTCGACCTAGTAGGGATGCTGAGAGTCAAGAACTTGAAAGTCTGTGGAGAATCGAAGTTGGTCATATCCCAGGTGAAGGGAGAGTTTGAGGCGAGGGATGATACAATGGCTAAATATGTGCACCTAGTAAGGGCTGTAATGACTCAATTTGATGAATGCCATGTTGAGCACATCCCAAGGGAGGAAAATGCTAAGGCGGATGTATTGTCAAAGTTTGCTTCATCTGAGATAGAGAAAAGTTCAGGAAGCGTATACTTCCGTATTTTGAATACAAGAAGCATTGATGTTAAGCTTGTAGCCCCCTATAGGGATGGGGACATCATGGATAAATCCCATTAAGGCCAATATTCAAACTGGTTGGCTGCCAAGTGATGTGACTAAAGCACGAAAGTTGGTTGTTCGAGCACTGAGATACTCCTTGATTGATGAGATTTTGTACAAAAGATCTTATGTAGTTCCTTACTTAAGATGTCTCAGGCCCGATGAAGCACGCTTGGCTCTTGAGGAGGTACACGAAGGTATCTGTGGGCAACACTTGGGGGCAGATCCCTAGCTCATAAGATAACCCATATTGGTATCTATTGGCCAGAGATGATGGCCGATGCTAAAGAATATGTGAAGAAGTGTGATCATTGTTAGAAACATGCACCTGTTGTTCGCAACCTCCTGAGATGTTGACTTCTATCAACTCTCCCATCCCCTTTTCCATGTGGTGAATGGATATACTTGGGCCTTTCCCCATGTCCACGATATAAAGGAAGTTCCTGATTGTAGCCATTGATTATTTTACTAAATGGATTGAAGCCAAGCCTTTGGCCAAGATCACAACTAAGCAGGTTGCACAAATCCTGTGGGAAAACATCATGTGCCGATATGAAATTCCCCGTATCCTAGTCATAGATAATGGAACACAGTTCAACAATGAAGAATTCAAGAAGTATTGTAAGGAAAATGAGATTGAGTTGTGATTTACCTCTGTGGCTCCCCCGCAAGCCAATGGGCAAGCGAAAGTGGCAAATCGAATAATCCTGGATGGACTAAAGAAGAGGATCGAGAAGTCGAGGAATAATTGGGTGGATGAAATACTCCCAATACTATGGGCCTATAGACTACCTGTAGAGTCACGATTGGAGCAGCTTCCTTCATGTTAGCATATGGGGCAGAAACGGTTGTTCCTGTAGAGATATCACATTCGTCTCCCAGGATTCAAGCTTTTAATGCTGAGGAAAATGAGGAGGGGAAAAGATTAGCCTTGGATCTAATTGATGAAGTACGAGATAAGGCACATGCGAAGATTGTGGAATATCAGAAAAAGGCTTCGTTCTACTATAACCTAAGGGTTAAGGAAAGGTTCTTCAAGCAAGGTGACTTGGTTCTGAGGAAGATGAAAGCTTCCGGTATTGGGCAAAATGGAAAACTTGCCCCAAATTGGGAAGGGCCATACAAGGTCAAAAGTGTTCAAGGAAGAGGAACCTACAAGCTGGAGACTATGGATGGTTTTGAAGTCCCAAGGACCTGGCACGCACAAAACCTGAAGGTTTACTATGTGTAAAATGGTTGAGCATGATTCTCACTTGTCAAGATGACAAGTAATTTGAAAAGCACCTTGAAGCTTTGCTTGCTTAGGATTACATATTTCAGTTTTATTCTTTAAGTTTGAGGTTTATTAAGACTTGTGTAAGGGGTGAATCCCAATAGTTTATGAAATTTAGAAATATTCTGAAATATGTTTAACAAATCCCTATGGCATGGCAAGTAAACTAAGTGCATGAGATAAAAGCATAAAGTTCGATAAATAAGACTAGTTTAAATGAGCAATACAAAGTCTGGTAAATAATGTCTCAAAGACAATGTAAAATAAATAAGCCATGTAGGGCTAGAAAAGCTCTATGGGGCAGTAGTGCCCTCGGCATCCATATCATCGTCCCCGCCATCTCGCTGGATGTCTCAGTGGTCCCAGAGGAAGAAGAGATATGATCGGCTGAGGGTCGAGAAGATGACTCGGGAGGAGGAAGAAGTGGGGCCTGAGGAGCACGGTCCGAGATAACCACTCGGGTATGAAACCTCTATAGTAAAGGCTCATCATTAGGGTAGATGTAGTCCGCTGGGTTGATGTTGGCACAAGCCTCGTTCACGGTTCCAAGGGTCGTGTCCCAGCCAGTCCTAAAAAACCCAGGGAACACCGAGTCGTCCATCACTTTCATTCACCTCCGAGTCCAAATAGTTATCGATCGCCTTGTCCTTCTCAGCCCTCAGCATTAGACTCTCCGAGCTCCTCCTCCTTACGCTTCAACTTTCTCTCCAAAAGAGCATACTTCCTCTGTTGCTTCTTGAGGGCATTATCAGCCTTGTCTGGAGCCCTCTTACACGATTCATCTTGCCTCACAGCGCCTTGAAAGTAGGTGTTAGACTGAAACAAAACAATAAACAAAAATATAAGTCAAGTGAAGCCTACAAGTAAAAAGAGAGTAAAATTTTAAGAAAGGGTCGTACCGAGGCCAAGGACTGAGCTCCCATGAGCTTTATCCTCTCCAGGTTTGGGCCATCCACAACATCAGTGAAGTCCTTGGGGGTTACACCGTGGTAAGACCAATCCCAGGCATGCTTTATGGATTCAACCACTGTATCCCCTCGGCGAAATCCCCAAAGAGGCTGGAAAGCACCAGTGGCAGCAGAGACAGGAGCAGCAACAGAGATAGGAGCATTTGGGGCTTCAGTTCCCTTAGAAGGAGCCTCCACCATGGGCTCCTTATGCTTCCTTAAGAAGCTAGGCTCCATAGCCTTTCCCTTGGTGTCCAGTCCCGCAAGCTGAGCGTTCTTCATCCTCGCGGTCTCCTCAACAACAGGAACGTTATCCTCATTAATTTCCTTAGCAGTTGCAAAAATAAGAGAAAACAAAAATAAGTGGTGTCAATAATGCATGGAAGAAAGTAAAAACGAGAAGGGAAGAAAAATACCCTGAGGAAAAACTGAGGAGAGCCCCACTTGCATAAGAGAAAACTCCTCTAAAAGAGTCCAGCTAGGAGTGGCACCTTCATCCTGAATGAGCTCATTATAAATGATAGTCTCCTCGGGGGTTAGGTGAATTGATTTGAGTCTACCATCACTAACCTTCCCGAAGGAAGATCTAAAAAGGGTGCCCCAGTCCCCATTCTCCCACCTTAACCCGACAAAACTACTCCTCCAATATGGGTTGTTGTCGGGAATAGAAGCGCTATTAAATATGTGTTTACACTTGGGCCTTTGTTTAATATAGACCCAACCACAAAGACTTTGAGAACTGTTATAACACTGGAATATTTTCCTAAAAACTGCTACCGACAGAGGAAAACCTCCCCTAAGATAAGAGACCATGAAGCATAAAATGTTCCTCCAAGCATTTGAAGGAAGCTGACAGGGGGTTGATTTGTAAGTCTGCTAGCAAGTGGGGGATAAAGTCGTGAAAAGGAAACCTAAGCCCAGCATTAAGGGCATCTGTGTAAATAAAAAGAGTATCTGGTTTCCAGTGGCAAGTACGATCACCACCACTAACAGGAACTAACCTAAGGGGAGGACGAACGTTATAAAGTGCGTTCATTTTTTCAAAATCTATATTGTGCCATGTGTTACAATAATCAAAAGAATAAAGATGTGCATTAGAGGGGTACTCATCCCCTCTAGTGTTAATCATATCAAGTAATGACATGTAAGAAGAGCGGATTTCAATATCTTTACCTCGTTTCGAAGCAGAGGCAATCTTAGTAGCTCTCTCAGAATTCTTGTCTGCCATTGATGGAGATTGAAGGAAGCTTGAAACCTTGGAAGGAGGCCGGAAAAGGCTAAGAAGGTTACCGGAAAATTCCTAAAGAGAAGAGTATTGAGAGTGGGAGAGAGGAGAGGAGATTTGGAGAAGGATAAATGAAATGAGAAGTGTGAATGAAATCACACCACCATCCACTCTTTTATAGCCTCCAAAACCATCAAATTTTCCTGAAAAAAGCCCATTTGGGCCCAAGAAAAGAATGTTTGGAAGACTCCAGAAAAATGAATGGTAAATTCTGGAAGAATCCAGAAATATAGATAATATTTGGTAAAATCTGGAAGATTCCAAAAAAAAACTTCAGAAATTCCAGAATATTATGGAATTTGCGTTTAAAATAACAGCCCAGCCCAAATCTTGCTAGGCCTGGGATTATGAAAGCCCCATAAAAGGGCCCAACTCTGAAAAAATAGTCAACCCAAAATTTTTGGACCTGAAGATTGTAACAAGCCCAGCTCAGGGCCCAAACCCAAGGTCTTTAAAGAAGATAAAAAAGGAAGGAAGCCCAATTGGTTAGAAAAACCAAAGTTAAGACCCAGTAGTGGTTAAAACCCAATAAAGGGCCCAAAAGAAACAATAAGGAGAATGACCCAAAAATTAAAAGGCCCATACAAAATAAGAAGGCCCAAAAAATCCACAGAAAATATATAAATGTTGTTATCCTGAAAAATAATAAAAATCCTGACCCAATTCGATTAGGATTCTCATTGGATTTCTGGTCGAATATTTGAGCTCGAAATATCCCATGACCAGGATCAACACAGGGCTAATTCGGTCAAAACAGAGGAACCTTAGAAAAAATCATGACCGAAATTCGGTCAGGAATCCTAGTCGAACACTCCAGATCGAAATAACTGTTGACCAAGGCTAGGTAGGGGCTAATTCGGTCAAGATTTCGGTCAAAAAAAATTATTAAAATTTATATATATATATATATGAAAAATCCTGACCGAAATTCGATCAGGATCTTGCTCGAAAACTCCTGCCCGAAATGGGCTTTGACCAAGCCATACTAAGCCTTAATTCGACCAGGATCCTGGTCGAATAGGATTCTTGGTCGAAAAAAGGGGGTATTTTAAAAAAAATCCTGAAAAATTGCAGAAAATTCCAGAAATATCAGAGAATTATGAATATATTTTCTGATAGTTGGGAATAAATTCCATAAATTAAGGGAAAATTCCTGAAAATTAAGGAAAATTCCTAGAAAATAAGGAATAAATTCTGGAAATTAAGGAAAAATCCCAGAATTAAGGGATAATTCCTGAAAATTAGGGAACAATCCCAGAAATTAAGGGAAAATTCCTGGAAATTAAGGAAAACCCCCAGAATTAAGGGAAAATTCCTGAAAATTAGGGAAAAATCCCAGAAATTAAGGGAAAATTCCTGGAAATTAGGGAAGAATCCCAGAAATAAAGGGAAAATTCCTGGAAATTAAGATAACTCCTAAATAATAGGAATAAAGGCAAATCATTGTAAAAGTGTAGGTTGCTCCACACTTTACGCAAAAACGATACCCTGTAAGGGAACGAATGAACTTAACTTCTGCGAAGCCTTTTCACAGTTTCCCAGAAGTTGGGGGCAAATGATAGGGAATAAAATAAGGCCTGAGTATATAATTAAGGTCGCATTAATTATATCAGAATTGGGCTAAAAGTTAGGCCCATTTGAAAGAGCCCAAATCCCTGAATATTAATTAATTTCGTAATTAATTAATAAGGGATAAATCAGCTGTTAAGATGAGTCCTAGTGGGGATATAAATTCTTGTAGATTGGCCTCCAAGGAACCTCGTGGGATAAGGAATCAGCTTCCTACCTCCTAGGACTCCAAAGTCCATTCTAATTCAGAGACTTGTCCACCAAGTCTCCTAACCCTAGTCCAATTCAAGGACTTCCAACACCTATATAAGGAGTCTCACCCCACAAATCAGGACTACATTTTTGACTTGATCCTTGGCAATCAGCAAGGTACGTAGGCATCTTGTTAAGGCAGATCGAGTCACGAGACACAAGAGCAGTCAAATCGAGCCTCGAAGCTCACGAACCCTAGTAGTAAGTACAACAATTAATATACCTTAGTTTTTAATCCATAACATTTCCTCACACTTCTCATTCCAATAAACTTCTCATCCTTCCTGGTAAGCTTCGTTAGAGATGTTGCAATCTTTGAGAAATCTTGAACAGACTCCGATAATATCCTGCCAAACTTAAAAAACTTCTTACTTCTGTTGGTGTTCTTGGGCTCTCCCAATTCGTAATAGCTTCAATCTTCACTGAATCTACTTAGATTCCTTTATCACTGAATATATATCTTAAGAATTTAAACTTCCTCCAACCAAAACTCACACCTTGAAAACTCAACATACTTCTCCCTTCTCACAATTCCTAAGGCTATTCTTAAAAGCTCTGCATGGTCCTTCATTGACTTCGAGTAAATCATAATATCTTCTATATAAATAATTACGAACTTATCCAGGTATTCCTTAAAGATTCTGTTCATCAAGTCCCTAAATGTTGTTGGTGCATTGGCCAATCCAAAAGGCATTACTAGAATTTCATAAAAATCGTACCTAGTTCTGAAAGCTATCAACAATACGTCCTCGGGTTTAATCTTCAACTGATGATATCCGGATCTCAAATTAATTTTTGGAAGATACTTTGCTCCTTTTAGCTGATCAAACAATGCATCAGTTCAGGGTGACATATAATTTTTCTTGATAGTAAGTTTATTAAGCTCCCGATAGTCGATACATAATCTTATACTTCCATCATTCTTTTTAATAAATAACACTGGTGCATCCCATAGGGATACACTGGGTCTAATCACTCATTTGTCTAACAACTCTTGCAATTGCTTTGTTAACTCCTTCATTTCAACTGGCGCCATTCTATTTGGGACCTTGGACACTGGTTCAGTTTCAGGTGCTAAGTCGATCGCGTACTTAATTTCTCTATCTGGAGGAAGTCCTGGTATCTCGTCTGGGAACATATCTGGAAATCCCTTGATCACTGGAATATCTTCAAGTTTTGCTAACTCCTGATTTCTATTTATCACTTAAACAATATAATGTTCACATCTTTGCCACAATAACCTTTTAATTTGAATCATCGTTAAAAACTTCTTTACTTTCCTTCAACCTTTAAACGTCATCGCATTCTTATCCGGCGTCTTCAGACTTACCTTCTTATTATGACAGTCTATCTGAGCATCGCTATTAAATAGCCAGTCCATTCCTAGAATAATATTAAATTCTTCTTTATTAAAATGTATCAAATCAGCACAAACTTATTGCCAGAAATCTCAAACTCACAATTGATACACACTTGGTTAACATAAACACGTCCTTGATTTACTAGTTCTACAGTTATGGGTATATTTAACAATTCAACTCAATAATAAAATCTTGAGAATTAATGATCGAGTTGCTCCTGAATCCACTAATACTTTAGCACATAAAGAATTCACAGTAAGCGTACCCACCGTCACATCCATATTCTAAATAACATCTTTCACAGACATATCATAAATTCTTGCTCTTGGAGACCCATTCACTATCTGAGTAGATCCCTCGATTCTTAGCGCATCACTAACTAAGGATGGTAATTTACAATCCTTGCCATATGCCCTGGTTTCCCATTCTTGAAACATGCAATTCCGTTGGCTGGAACTTTTTCTACTTGAGTCTTGGTAGGTTGATTTTTTGTTTTGACAACTTTTATAAAGAATAACAATGCAATAAAAAACCGGAAGGATCCATAATTTAATAAATTCATAAAAGGAAAGAATGAGTAATGATTTGAATATGAATGTGACAACCACATTAGTACTTAAGATGGTAAGTCTTTCATACCATATAGCATACAGCACATGATTAGGTGGCATCCCACCCTATTCTTCGTCATTCCAACAAAGCGTCTCACCATAACACTGCTTGTCCCAATCAGAAAGCAAAACTTAAGGGAAAAATTAATTTGAAAGGAATGCAATAATCTTCTTTTTCTTATCACCACACATAATTTATTAATGAAAGAAGCTCATACGTACTCAGGAATCAAGAAGAATATACACTGTAGTATTATAGAAAAGAACGATATCATTGGTCACCATCCATATTTCACTTATATATACCTTTAGAGCTCGTTCGATTAATTGATCCCAATCCAAGTCATATAATAACTTCAGAAAGTCTATTGAAATGCCTTCATAATTTGATCTCTATAATAAAATCCTTTATTAAGTCTCGTATCTTTAGCGTTGTGCCTCCACATTGAATGTTTTAATAATTCGACCATATTTACATTCTCATAGAATTTACATTTATAACTTCAAATTTCTTCTATGCGACTTAAAATAACTACTGATCATTCAACATAACGACTCTTTTTCTAATAAGGTTCTTCCTTTAGAAAAGTCTGGAAATTTTCTCAACCTCCTTCGATCATGCTCAGGCTTCTTTTAAATCAACGAATTCTTTAAACTCTAATATTCTTATAAATTGGATGAATAGTTTTCTCCGCACGCTGATTCTGTTTTTATTCTTGTCAAACAAGATTTACACTCTTCTGTTGGGAACAATCGAAATTTCTCCATAATAGCGGGTCTAGTTGGCCCTCTAAATTAACAATACTAATTCTGAAAAAAGTATTCTTCTTAGTAGTCTGGGTGTTATTACAAATAAGAAACTCAAGTAGTAATTTGACAACCAAATTTTAAAATTTATTTTATTCAAAGGACTTTTGAAAATTTAAGAAAATCTATTTCAAAAACTTGTTTAAAATTTGAAAATTGCATATCTGATTGTCAATACTATATGAGTTAATTGTTGTCCTTCTCAACCATAACAAGGTGTCAGGTTAAAGAAGCAATCACATAAAGGTGCATCCAATTCAATCTATTTTCTACCCCTTATTGGGTCTATTCTGCCTTCATTATTCGATGAAAACTTCAGTTATCATTACATACTATCTTATTCGTAACTTCGCTTCAAGGCTTCCATACTGGTAACACTCCCATCATCATTTTTTTTGCCATTGTTAAGTAAAACGGGTCTATCAAATAGTCAGCAAGCTTATTTTATATAAAAAACAAAATTCTGCTGGTATCACATCATATCACCACTATACTTATGACATCTGTCATAACATCATTATCTAACTCCAAGAAAACTCTAGATCTCGAATCTCCTCAAACTTCTTCAAAACTGATCTAGCCCACTTCTCAAGATAATCAGGGGTGGCATGCTCACTAGTGGACCCATATAACTGTGAATGTTTGTTCCCTAGAGAAAACACTATGATGTTTTAGTTTAAGACATTAGGATTATTAATGTTTATGTTCTATCGATTATTCCCTTTATATTTTATTAATTCTTAATTTACTGCGATATAAATGTTAGATTAATAAACGTCCTTGGAATATGATATGCAATTCTATATCTCTAAGTACGTGACTTACAAATGAGATTATGAGAATAGTATCAATATTCCTAAAGGTCCTTAGTCGAGTATTATTATTAAGGGACAATAATAATGCATTAAGACTAGTGTGTTTGTTGATTGATGATCACATCTCATTGATCATAGGTATAGTGATACTAAAGTCAAAGACACAGGCAGATATACATGTACATGGTGTTGGACAGACCCGATGTGAGATTCTACATGTCTGTTGTGTCATAGTAATTTTCAAAGTGATAATAATGTAATGATTCTTAGACCTGAAGTCATTATATTTCTATACGAGAATTAATATACATTGATTCCATTAAAAGTTATCCTCGATCGGGTAATGATAAAAGTGGACATTGGGTATATTATGAATCATATGAGAAATATGAATGATCTAGAAGGGATTTAACCCTACTATTTTAGGAGTGATATTATTGGCCTCTTGTGTGAGCTAGACTACGAAATGCATGGCCACACTCAAATATTGATTTGATATGATAGTCTACTCATTGATCAAGGAAACCTGGATTAAACATTGATGAGGATGACACATTACATGCCTCTATTTTAATCTATAATATGTGGTTAAAGGGATTATATTACATTGTACATTATTCACGAAAGGTTTAATCGATCACCGATTCAATTATTATTACTTGGGTAGCAATGATGTATTACTAGATGCCGCTCATTATTTATAATTTTAAATTAGATTTAAAATTCGTTGTCAATGTAATAATAACCTATAGGGTCACGCACAAAGAATGCTTGAAGGATTATTTAATTTAAATTAGATTTAAATTAAATTAAAGTAATTTGAATTATTTATAATATTAATTAAGTTGACTTAATTAATTAGATAAATAATGATATTGAAATTTACCAATATTAATTATGAAATTTATTTATTAAATAATTAAGTGAGACTTAATTATAATACAAATAGGAATTTCGAATTAATAATAACTCTTAATTAGTTAAGAGTTATAATTCGTTTTTCTACTCTCTATATAATATCTCTTGTGTGGCTGATTTTTTGAGTGTGCAAGACTTTTACTAAAACCCTAGCCACCAAGAGAGAAGATGGAGAGAGCAAGAAGAAATGAGTTTATGCTAGTACACATCCAATCCTTGAGTTCAAGCATTCATGTGGATACCGATAGAGCGTAGATCACGAGAGCGGGATGCGTGGTGATTGAACAAGCTTTGGATCTCCATTAATCAACCAATTGGTAAAGCTTCTTAAGATAAACAATCTGATCTATGAATTAAATATATGTTTTTTTGCATGGATCCTGCGGTGGGTTTCGAAAATTCTGATTTTTTACATTTTTAATTACTATTTCCGTTGCGTTTATGTTCTCGAAACCCAACAATGGCATCAGAGCTACTTGCGAAAAGTATTTAATTCGTTTATGTGTTTACTGGTTTTATGATGATAATATGTATACAATATTCCATGACAGATATGTATGCGATTTTGTATGTTTTACATGTTGTTATGTTTATATATGTGTATGTATATATATGTTTTGAATATATGATATTCATGAGAGTTGTATAATCATATGATGATTATATAATCTATATATATTGATATATACATGTTTTGTGTTTTTTCTTATTATAAGAATCGTATTTGATACGATTCTAAATCGGATGCAGCGGAATTGCTGAAATCTATGTCTGGTGTCCGAATTTGGGGAACGAATATGCTATTTCATATGGAATCGAGCGTCTGAACAAAACTGATAGCCAAAGCTTTCATCAAATGATCTGTAAGGCGTTTGACGTCGTTTAGGCCCTGTAATCTGCGATTTAATGTTATCAGATTTAATTTTGAATTTTCAAATTTGTTTCAATATTTGGTTTTTATGATCAGATCATGATGGGTATGATATGTTAAGATCAGATTATGTATTTAACATGTTATTTTGTGTTAATTGAGCATGATGGATGGTTATGGCTTATGACCTTAGGTTATTGGTTTTGTTTTTTTTAAATACGGCATGTTTGTCGTTTGATCTTGTAATTATTAAATCTCGAATGTAACTCGAGTTTTTATTGTAAGTACATTAGATTAGTTTTTATTTTTCATTCGTGTAATGTACATGAAGACATGAAGATTTGAAGATGAAGGAAGGGTAATCTCACATGGAGGCCATCCAAGAAAGCAATACAAGAAAGAAGACATGTAATAGTTAGTCTGTATTTATTTTTCACCTTAGATTGACCTAGATCTTTGTCATTAGCTTGATGAAGATCACATGGGATAAAGCCATAACCAACCACGTTTATTTATTGCACTTTACATATATATACGCATATTATGAATGTATGAGTAGAGTAGTTTATAGAGATGCATGCTTAATTAGATTAAGGATGTATGTATTAGATACGACACCCCTGCAATGCTTGTTAAATAAGATAAAATCTGTAACAATTCAAGATTTTAAAATGAACAAACGATTATGAGATTCTTGTGTTTATAAAACACGGAATAAAATACAAATTTTATTTGTTTCTGACATGGGGCGATTTTGTCAAAAGCGAGTTCATTGAACTTGTAAGGTTGTGGGTTTTAAGCGAGACCCTTGTGACTCCCTCACTACTTGGAAATCAAACCATTGACGAATATTGATTTGAAGTATTTTATTCAAGGAAAAATTGGGAATCTCTTTATGATGGGATCATGATCATTTTAAAATTAACAAAACCCTAAAGTTAATATTAAGTTGACCAGATGTCTTCCAATGAGTCCAATGCGTTAACTCCTAGATCGACCAGGAGTGGGTTCGCCAAAGCGAAGTACTCCCATCTATCGTGGGAGATGTGTTGAAGTATATTGATATTTTTTGACTATTGGGTTTGACTTAACTAAGTTCTCACAATAGGATTGTGAACTTAGAGGCATAGAGTTTGGCGAGATTTATTAGATAAATATGAACAAATGTTATTCCACCAAGCTATCCAAGAGTTATATAGTTGATATAATTGACAAATATTGTCTACCTAAATAATTATGTTTTAGGAGAAAAGCCAAAGGTGACCTAACGCATGGTTTAATAGATCACCGATTCAATTATTATTACTTGGGTAGCAATGATGTATTACTAGATGTCGTTCATTGTTTATAATTTTAAATTAGATTTAAAATTCATTGCCAATATAATAATAACCTATAGGGTCACACACAAAGAATCCTTGAAGGATTATTTAATTTAAATTAGATTTAAATTAAATTAAAGTAATTTGAATTATTTATAATATTAATTAGGTTTGACTTAATTAATTAGATAAATAATGATATTAAAATTTACCAATATTAATTATGAAATTTATTTGTTAAATAATTAAGTGTGACTTAATTATAATAGAAATAGAATTCAAATTAATAATAAATCCTAATTAGTTAAGAGTTATAATTCATTTTTCTACTCTCTATATAATATCTCTTGTGTGGCTGATTTTTTGAGTGTGCAAGATTTTTACTAAAACCCTAGCCACCAAGAGAGAAGATGGAGAGAGCAAGAAGAAACGGGTTTGTGCTAGTACACATCCAATCCTTGAGTTCAAGCATTCGTGTGGATACCGATAGAGCGTAGATCGCGAGAGCGGGATGCGTGGTGATTGAACAAGCTTTGGATCTCCATTAGTCAACCAATTGGTAAAGCTTCTTAAGGTAAACAATCTGATCTACGAATTAAATATATGTTTTTCGTATGGATCCTGCGGTGGGTTTGGAAAATTCTGATTTTTTACATTTTTAATTACTATTTCTGTTGTGTTTAGGTGCTCGAAACCCAAAATAACCTGGTGGCAACTATCCTTCGGAACACATGAATCCTCTCTTTAATCTTCTTCTCATCTTTTTCAATATCTCACAATATGTTGTAGCTCTCGAATCCATCCTCGTAGGTGTTGTTGCTCCATAAGACAAGTCTCAATGAATGGTATGGAATAGGGGTATGGAGTAAACTGAAAAGATGCATTTGTAGCTGATTGTCCAGTAGAACCAGAATCAACTGGTGGGGGTCCTCAAATAGGTATTCTCACGTCAGGGGGTGGTGGAATAGCTCGAAGAGGTGCAGATGTCACAACGGGAGGTAATACAACAAAACTGGTGGAAAATATAAATAAATTACGGATCAGATCTAGGTGGGGTTGATGGTTCACAAATAGAAGGCTGCGAGTGATCAGATGATACAGGGATAATAGGATCTACCATTGTCGCTATCTGAATATCACATCGCAAGATAAGAATCTTGAATCACAACACGAATCGTACCAAAAACTTACTGTACATTCTCACTCAACCTATCATCGTCCTATCTTTCTATTTCTTATTCCTAATCCTAACCTTCTACCCAATCCTGACAATCTTGACTTGTTTCAGTGACTTATAACTTGTAGCTCTGATACCAAACCCGTGACGTCCTCCAAACCTGGGTCAAAAGTTTGGGGTTCACAACACACACTCAAAATATATAAACCTGTGTATGAAATATTATATGCAATGACCCTTATACACAACCACGGATCGCAACAGGTTAAAGTATCAAAAAATCCACAATATTAACTTTTATTAGATCTTACCAAATCCCAACTAGTTTAACTTACAACTGAAAATTAAATTGTTCTTATAATCTTGCATAACTCAACTATAATATAAAGCTCCTACTAGCTCGATCCAACTAAACCTGGAATCCTAGCTCGCACACTGGACTGGGAATCCCCGCTACCAACAATTTCCTTTTAAACTGTAGAATAACATAAACAGATTCGCAAGAGTGAGCTAACCAGCTCAGCAAATCATAATAGCAATAACTGAGGTTAAACAATGATCAATCGAAATGATTTAGATGAATCAAGTTTTTTATCAAACAATCATTAGAAATAAATATTCATTTTTAAATTTTAAAACCAAGGTTAGGCTGCTGATCAGTCATGCACTAACCCCGAGCAAGGCACACAGCTCTGCTCTACAAACTGGATCCAAGGCACACATTGGCCTAATACGATAATGAATCCGGTCTGACCAAGAATCTGGTCCACATAAAGAAAACTATCCAATTCTAAAGTAATTTAATATGATAAACATTGTAATTCAATAAAACAGAATCATAATAAACATTGATAAAACATTTGTTTCAGAGCATAATGCGATTCATGAGTATCACTAGGGTATATCAATGTATATACGAAGAATGGCTTCAAGCCTGTAAAAAAATCAGTTAAAAATGAACAATGGTTCAATGGTTGTACAAGGATTAGTTCTTTGATGTTACAAGGTGTTATAGAATATATAAGCCTTTATATGTTCAAGTAATTTTATTTCAGTATCTGGTGTATGGGGTATATGTATTTGTTGAGTAGTATTGTATTTGTATGATTTAATATAAGGGAAATTAACAGTCGGTGGTCTACAAAGAATAAGGCTTACAGCTCAAAGATCAAATGATATGATCAGGGTTCAAGGTTGAATAATTCAAAGCACTTACAATATAAAACAGAACTATTTTGAACACTAGCAAAATGCCATGAGAAAGTTTAGAAATATTTGCAATATACCTCAAAAAAGGTTTAGGAGTACTTGCCTTATCACAAACGATTTCCAACTTCACTTGCACTCGTCTAACGGTTCTACTCAACAACCACTTGTCTTCTTTTTCTATGTCTTGCTTCTATTCACTGATCATTTGCTTTCTTTTTTACGCCTTAGTTCTATTTACTGATCACCTGTTTTCTTTTTCTACGCCTCGTTTACTATGCTAGTCATCACAAGTATCTATCAATGCTCAATCTCATATTATTCTAATCGTCACATAGAAGTTATAAGCTTTTATCTACCCTTCGTTTAACCCAAATCCGACGTACGGATTGAAATTTATGACCAAAACAGTCAAACAATAAATATATAGGCATATGACAACTTAATCAGATAGCACATAGCATGCAAGGTATTTGATGAAAATAACTTTTCAAAGAAAGTTCGGGGTTCAAAATGATTTTTCTGGTATTTAATACGAATTTTTTTAAAAAAATCGAATTAAAATAGGTACCAGAATCATTTTATAAGTAATTAACAAGGTTAAAATACCTGAATTTGACTTTAAAATCATTTAATAATAATAATCGAGCCTTGAACATAATTTAGAATAATATTTTAAAGCTCAAAACTATTTTTCAGAATTTTTAAATCAAAAGAATAATTAAATCTAATTAAATAATTAATTAAATTAATTAATAACTAATTAATCAATTTATTAAACAATTAAATAATTAATTATTAAATAAAATTAATTAATTAAATAATTCATATTTATTTTTGAATTAAAAATAATTTTCAGAATTAAAATAATAATTTTTGGAATTAAAAATAAATTTTAGAAATTAAATAATGAATTTCTGAATTTATTTTAAAAAGAAAATCAAGAAAGAGTTTTTTTAGAATTGAACTTTAGCAAACAGAAGATCAAACACGGGTTCTCCGATAAAGCCCGATATCGATAAAACAGGACGATTTGGCTTGGTTTAGATGGGGGTTTCGTTCTAATTTGTTCCAGGAACATAAATCAGGCCACAAACAACTCAAAAGACTCCTGGAACTCAGATTCCGGCCAAATCGACTAAATAGCCGGCTAACTGGTTTCTTTTCCGGTGAACACAAATCATGAACCCTTTGTACTTCAAACAACCATCAATCAATCCCTTTTTAAATGCTCTATAAACTGGTATCATCCAATTAAGCTAATAATCCTCGAATAAAAAATGCCTAAAAATCAATTAAGAACATTCATATCTATATGAACCTTAATTCTTGAATTAGAGAATTAAACACAAATTTCTATTTGTTATTGAACTCCAAATTCAACATATGATATACCAAAACCAGAATCAAATTTTCTACAACATACAATCATCAAATCACAAAAACAACATCAAAATCAAAAATTCATATTTGAATCATAAATAATTCAAATTTAAATAAAAATATATAAAAATACCTTTGACTTCTGCAGTGAAACAAGTTGTAGAATCTGGTAGTACTCTTCATAAGCTTCGATTCGGATTCTCACACGCTTGATTTTGATTTTGATAACGCCTTCGTTTTTAGGTTTGATCTTGAAGAACACTATGAATATTAGGGTTTTTCTCTGTAAATTATGTAATTTTACTATTTGTTTATGATTATCCGTACACAATAAGATACGGTAAGGGCTATTTATATTTACGGAATACTGGTACCCTGTTGGATCATATCGGATATAAAAATAGAATACTTAATCATTAAGTATTAATAAAACAGATCCAGTTCGGTAGCGTTTTTAGGATTATTATCAAAACCAGGCTTTTTATAAATACAGTCTTGGTCCCAGCGCTTTGGTTTCATGAATTACGAGAAGATAATATAATAGTTTAATCAAAACATCATGTTTCTCAAAAATACAGGTTTTATCGATTTACTGAAACGAATATTGTATCGAAAAATTTGCGCTGGGACCCGCATGGGTAAAACCGTACTCCGGATCGAAAAAGTCAAAATATGGAAAATGCTCGGAATAATCATTTTCGGTTTGAAAGGAGTTTTCCCAAGACTTCCGGGTTGTAAAAACGTAAAAACGGTTGAACTTGAACGATTCCTAGGGCTGAGCAAAACCGAACCGAAACCGAAAAACCGAACCGTGCTAATTCGGTTCGATTCGGTCCTAAATTTTTCAGAAATTCGGTGTATTCGGTCTGGACCGAATAGACCGAAATAAAATTCGGTTCGGTTCGGTTCTTTTCACAAGTATTTCGGTCAGGACCGAATAGACCGAATAGACCAAATTATAAATACTATAATTTTGTATTATATATATTACATATATCTTAAAAATTATAATAAAAATTTTTAATTTGTAATTATATTTATGGAGTATTAGAACTCTACATATCACATTACTTTAATTATATTTTAAAATTTATAATTTGTGATTTAATTTTTAATGCAATTTTATTTTTGAAAAAAAATTCGGTCTATTCGGTCCAAAACCGGACCGAACCGAATTATTTTGGTTCGGTTCGGTCTGGTCCATAATATAACTTCGGTCCGGTTCGGTCCAAGAAAAAATGACTATTCCGTTTTTCGGTCTATTCGGTTCGGTCCGATTTTGGACCGAACCGACCGAATGCTCAGCCCTAACGATTCCCGATTATACAAAAAAGTAAATAATTACTCGAAAAAATAATTTATTAAATCCATAAATCTTTTATAAAATCATATAACAATATATAAATTAATAGAAAAAATACCAAATTTATCTATACTTTATTTTGGACATATAAAAATTAAAATACTCAAATTTTACTACATTTAAACATCCAACACAAATACCAATTAATAGATTATTCACCAAAATTCACATAATAATCACATAATATTTATTTGTTGACAAAAATAAATACACGTTATATCCCGGATATTACATTAGTGTTCCCCCACGTCTTCGAAAACTCATTTGTGGGTAAAAAACTTTAGTCCCCATTTTTAAGTGATAGTAGTTTCCAAATTAAAACGGGTAGGAAGAAATGAACTAGAGACCTCTTCCCATCTGAACTGAACGATGATATCATGAACTTATGATATCATGTTAGTAACTTATCATATCTACACTATGGAAAATATTTATCCAAGAAATTTATGTATTTTATTCAAATCATAAGAAAAACACGTAATTCTTTTGATTTCTATGTGAAACTCAGTATTTGTATGTAAAATTTCAGAATTTGTGGGTATAACTTTAGGATGTGAAATATGCAACATCATTAATGTCTACTTACTATGTTATAACTATATGATTCTATTAAAATCTTTATCTTTCTATCTCAATCTTAGAAGGTGGATTTTTTAATAAAATATATTTGATGATAATTTTGAACAAATTAAAGCACTCATAATGTAAAGAGCGAAAAATTTACTTTCAGTTTAAAGTACAATGATAAAATTAAATATTCACCTTAAAATGTAAAAAACAATGATGTGAAAATGAAGATACCAAAAAATAGAAACATCTTTGGAATAAAATGGGTGAAAATGGAATTATGACTAGAAACAAAGCAAGACTGGTTGCCAAAAGCTACTCACAGGAAGAATGAATTGATTATGATAAAACTTTTGCTTCAGTCACAAGGCTTGAGCAATAAGAATTTTCCTTGCATTTGCTGCACATTCTAATTTCAAGGTATATAAAATGGATGTGAAAAGTGCATTCCTTAATGGTGAATTAGAAGAAGAAGTCTATGTGCAACAGTCAACTGGCTTTGAAGATCCAGAATTTCCAAGTTTTGTGTACAAACTTTTAAAGGCTCTCTATAGATTGAAGCAAGCACCTAGAGTATAACGACTCGTGTATTTTGTATTATTTAAATGTGTAATTACGGAAATTATTAAATAAATAAAATATGCGTATTAGTTTTGACCACTATGTGTTGTTTGATTATTATTTATGTGTGATTTATGAGGCATAGGGTCGTTCGTGTAATTAAATATGGACTTGTATTGAATTGTTTTCACTTTTAAAAGTGGATTTGATACAAGTTTATTTGTGTAAATATTTGGATTGTCTCTAAAATTGTTTTCATGACTTTATAATCTCAATATTTATTTTTGGGATTTTATAGAATTTAAAAATCAATATTTCATCAATTATTTAGCTCTGTATGATTTTCTGATTGCATTTATTTGAAAAAATTTGTATTTAATTCCCGAATTCTTTAAAAATTATGAAATTCATATTTATTTAAGTTTGGAATATTCCGGAAATTTTAAAATTATTTTGGAAATTTTTGAGATTAATTTCACCCGCGTGTCGATACGTTTAATTGATAAAAGTGGGTATAAATTGTATTTCAGAAATTATTTTAAAATTACGAGATTTATGTTTTTATAAAATTCAGGATATTTTTAGTATTTTAAGACTATTTTCGTGATTTTCTGAATTTGTTTTAAGTACAGCTCGGTTCGTTAATTATGAAATGCGGGTACGGGTTGTATTTCAAAAATGCTTTAAAAATATTATGAAACCACGTGTCCCATCCCCAGTTTCTATCAGTTGTTTGAGAATAATAGCAATTACAATCCCATTTGTCTCGGTATCTCTCGGCTTCATTGGAATTAAGAAAGGGGGAAGGGAAATCAATCTCTCATGTTGCTCCTTCTTTCTTCCCGTGGCTGCTCCTGGCGGTTGTGCCGCCGCCCTGTTCCGTTGTTGCCTGAATACTTTTCTCTGGTTTGTTCTTTGGCTAATCGCTGATTTCTGTGCCAGTTATCTGATATATATATATATACATGTGTACTGTGTATGTATAACAGTGGGTGTGGGATTTTGTGATTGCCTGGTGTGTCCCGTCTTGTGCTTCTGCGGCAGCCTGTTCTATATTTTTCTCCGGTTGTCACCAGTCTTCTCCGGCAAGGCGGACGGAGTCTTGTGTTATGCGTGTTGATTCGGTGTTGGTTGCCCTGTGTTGACTGATTTGCAGAATTTCTTTTATTATCTATATCAGTTATATTTAATTTCCTGCAGTAAGGAATTGATTATAATTATAAAGGAAAATAATATATTGTGTGGGAATAATTATTAACTAATCGAGGAAATTCACGAAGGATGTCCGATGTAATCGGGAACCCGCAAATTTTATCGCCGTCGGCGATGAGCCTCGGCGAGCCGACGGTGGACGATGATGATGTATATCTGAGTCCTAATATTTTAAAATAAATAGATATAAAAAAATAAAATACGGATAATAATTAAAAATTGTTGGCGTTTGGGAATTAGTGGATTGCAATAGTTGTTGTTGGTTCGAATTGGTGGTTGGGACTTGTAAATTGGATTGTGGTAATCGTGTTGTTGATTGACGTCGAATTGTTCGACTGGTTAGTCCGATAAATAAAGGAGGTGCTGCCCAATTTTCGAGGAATCGAACTACGGAAATACGGCAGCGTATCCAGCAATTATCGGGCTGTCGAATGAGTATATATATAAACACATATATATGTTTTATACGAAATCTGATTGTATGTTATGATGAACTGTTTTGCCAAATGTAATAACCCTAGTTTTGTAAAATGACGAGTATATGTATTTTTCCGAAAATGAACACTGAACCGATCTTCGAGATTGTGAACCCTAATTGTTGCGTGTTTTATTATAATATACATAATTACGAGTCGGGTTTGAATATCATTGGGTAGAATTGGTATCGAGGATATGTCAAGCATACCTAGACGTCTAACGTAGGGTATTTCGGCTCTGTAGGTTCTAGTCGAAGGACTCAAGAGTTGATATCGAACTAAGTTGACCTAGTGATCAGTCGATAAGCGCAGCGAGGTTCCTAAGCGAAGGACCTGAGCGTTGAAGTCGGATCCAGGATAGTCTGATAGTAAGGCGATAAAGCCGAGTGTCCAAGTCAGTCCAAGGTCAACCAGAGATAGTCGTAAGCTCTGCAAGGCAAGTACCCCTGAACAATCTTATATTGTTCAGTATATATGAATAGTTGTGATTTAATTTACGTATTGGAACAGAAACGTTTTAAGTTACGTATCCCCCGTATTTGATATATTGTTTAAAATTATGTTTTGGGGAAAAGTAACTTCTGAAAACACCTATCTCTAAACATGATTTAAATGACAGAATGGTTTTAAAAAGAGATAGGGGACAGTGATTTTGGAAACTGGATAAAGAGATTGTTTTAATCCACCTATGTCGTGGAAGGTTTTGATCCACCTATGTCGTGGAATTTTGGAAAGATATAAAAAGGGAATTCAGTTGACCTATTTGAGTTGCGTAAGAGGCCCGTTATTCGGTAACGGCCCAGCATGTGGTTGCGTAAGTGGCTAATTGGGTTGTGCATTCTGTTTAACCGATTAGTCCAGCATGGGGGAAAGACCTAGCTAGTCTTTTCCCAAGTTCCGGAACACATTCTATTTTTGGATGGCCGCTAGTCGCTGTCCGGTGAGGGTAGACTGATCAGCTATCTTCACCCGTTAAACATCCAATAGATTTGATTGATTCAGTTTTGAAATTGTTTAACAAATCAACGTGTTTGAGACAGATGATTTTGTGGTTCCAGTAACGGAACAAATGATTTTGGGTCCTCATAACGGGATAGACGGTTTTATGGTTCCTGTAATGGAACGGAAGGTTTGAAAATGAAAATAGCATGCTAAAAGAATTGAACTCTGGTATTTATACACAGCACACTACTGATGTTATTGTTTTACAGAGCATGCTAGTTTTGATATCCAGTTTATACCTGTTTTACATGTTTCTAACGAATAATGAATTATGTTCCTATAACTGCTTTACTTTAAACTGTTTTACTTGTTATTCATATAGTGGTGCTGCTGAGCAAGCAATTGCTCACCCTTTCAGAATATTTTATATGTATTGCAGATGCCTAGGAGATTCTTGCGCGGTAGTCAGGGCAGAGTTCCAGCTCCTTTCGTGTCAGGCTCCTCTGAGGTAGTTGTGTTGGACCAAAGATGGTCTGTTGAGTTGCTGAGTTAGGTTAGTTATGTCAGGATTGTTTGTAATTAGTTGAGTTGAAATAGTTGTAACCTAAGTCATACTTAAACCTGGAAAAGATCTTGGAAAAATAAGGGGGGTCGTATTTATATTCTATCTTGGAATTGATTATATTATGTTTGTTATAGTGATTGTTGATGACGTCAACTCCTGACCCCGGGGTTGAGGCCGTCACTGTTGGTATCAGAGCTACAAGTTTGAATCCCTGATTTAGGTTAAGAGTAGAGTTAAAAGAGTGCAGGATGGTTATATATATATATGTGAGTCAGCAACTCAATCAGAGGAGAGAGTCTAGGAGTTCGGTCAAGGGTTTCGGAGGTGTAACCCTGACGTTTATTGGGGGTTGACTGGAACTGCCCTAACCTAGAGTACGTCTCCTTCGTATACGTATTATAAGTAATGTCCGATAGAGATTCCTAGTTTTCCTTTCGAGAATTCAAGTCTGATTGAGAAAAGTCAGTTTCTAAGCATACCCGTAATGTGTCAGCTAAAGAGACACCCCCGTTATTTCTAAATATCGCATTTTATGTGTCAAGGAATGTTATTGGACTGATTATGTGACCTTGGTGAGTTCGGATAGTGTGATAATAGTTAGGGGCTGTTATGACGACTCAGTTTGGTAGTGAATGTGGATCAGAATGGGAGGTGACATCTTTGGACTCTTTTATTTCTTCCTTTAAATGTATTTTATCTCCCGAGTAATTGTTTCCTATTTCATAAGTTGTTTATCTTTCTTGTGAGAAAGTTGTGAACCCGAGGTAAGCTACTTAAGGTTCTGTTGATCTCCTTACAAATCAGATTCTTTCTTTTCTATTTGTGAATTTCTTATCTGAATATTATTTCTTTCTTTGGTGACTTTTCGGTTGATTGGGGCAAACAATGCATATGAATTGACCATTTGTCTATGTGACAAAAGGGTCTGGTGGGACCCCACCGAGTTATGTGTCGTGACCGTATGGTACTAAGACTGGCCATCTTATGCACTTGTATGGGTGCTCTCAGTCATACCTACATCTTCTTCACTGTTTCTTCTTATTCGAATCCCTTGAGTCGGAAATTTTATTGGATTTTCTATGGTAATGAATTTCCGCGATTAGATGGTCCTCGTTATTGAAAGCAAGTAAGAGCGACTGTTGAGAAGAACGAGAGTCCTATATCAGGATGTTGTTTAATAGTAATGGTAATCGTGAGAGTTCAGGATCTAAGGATGGAGTTATAGTCTCGGGAAAGGTAATTCAGTGATTGATGAATCCCTTGATGGTGATAAGAAATCATCCTTGGAGAAAGGTTGATTGAAATTTGGACTAGGGTGCCTAGAAGAGTCCAGCATTCCTTAAGTTGACTTGATTTATCAGTTTGTTCTATGTAATTGGTGGATGATATAGCCAGCCGAGTCTCGTAGTATATCAGATTAGCGTGATGTGTTAACTGAGTAGTGATGGGAAGTTAGTTAGTTGCTGTTGTATTGAGGAGCCATGCTACGGTGATTAGTTTCTTTATAACTCAGTTTTCCTGTACTGTTGTTGATTCTGCTACTGTCATCATTGTTATTGCTGCTAGTGCTGTTAATCTAGATTTCTATTATAAATGGACCCTGATATTAAGGACATGGGTATTTGGATTGGGCAGCATTTTTCTGATACAGGAAGATGCCACCCAAGAAAGCTACCCAGTCTAAAGAAAATAGTAGTAGTGTTGTTGTGGGTCCAGTTCTAAATGAAATTATGGATTTATTGTGCCAGCAACAAGGACAACAGCAGCAGTTAATCCAACAGGTTCAGCAGTAGCAAAGAGTGGACCAAAATGTTAATTTTGAATCTTTCCAGAGTGTTAAACTCCTGAGTTTGAAGGTGAACCTAATCTAGTGATTGCGGGAGCATGGTTAGAAGAGAGAGAGAGAAAGCTTTCAACCTTGTCCGAGTAAGTGATAATTTTAAGAATGAATACACAAGTTATTTCTTGAAAATGAAGCGAGTTATTGGTGGGAGTCAACCCGAGCGTTAGAAGGAGAAAGCCTGTTCCATGGTCTAGGTTTACTGAGTTATTTTTGGAAAAGTATTTTCCTGACTGTGTGAGGAATCGAATGGAGATTGAGTTTCTAGAACTGAAGCAAGGTGACAGAAGTGTAGCTGAGTATGAGGCTAAGTTCGTAGAGTTGACTAGATTTGTACCAGATTATGTGTGCTCTGAAGCTCAGAAGGCAAGGAGGTTTCAACAAGGATTGAAGCCTGAAATTCGTAGTGAAGTGGTGGCATTGCCACTCAAGACGTATCCTTCTGTAGTTCAGGCCGCCTTAGTAATTGAATTTGATCAGAAGTTAGCCGCTAGAGAAAAAGAAGGTAAGAAGCGAAAGATTGATGATATGAAGGAAGCATTAGGTCAAGAAGGATCCAACCAAAAGTCTCAGAAAAAGGTTGGAAGAAGTAAGAATAAAGAATTTAGAGGGAAAAGTATTTCTTTGACCATGATTAGTAATACCTTAGCCAGCTCTAATCAGGCCAAGTCGGTTAAGTCGCCTATATCGGAGTATAAGCAATGTGGTAAGAGGCATGATGGAAGGTGTAAGGTAAATGCTAAATGTTTCAGGTGTGGACAGAAAGGACACTACGCGTCAGAATGTAAGGTGGAACACCCAGGAGTCATCTATTACTACTGTGGCAAGGTGAAGCATGTTACCAAGAACTGTAGAAGTGCTTCTCGAGATAGCATGGGAGGTAGTGCATTGAAAGGTTTGACATCCAGTACGACCAAGACTAAGACTTGTAATATGATTAAAGTTCAGCTGCCCAAAACTATGATAAAGAACCAGGGCAATGATTGATTACCAGAAGAAGCAATATAAGAAGTTCCTTCAATCATACGAGAAAAGGAGTAATAAGTTAAAAATATAAGGTAGATCCATCAGGTGCAAAGATACGAAGGAGAAAATACCTAAGCTGGGGGGAATTTGAGTAATGAATTAATTCCCTGGAGTCTTGGAGGCCAGTGAAACGAAATAATTAGTTCAATAATTGTAAAAGTTATTGTAAGGAGGAATGTGAGCATACCAGATATAGTCCATTGGGGTGCACCAGTGATGTTGTTGGAGAAGAGGGATGGAATTATGAGGCTGTGTACCGATTATTGGGAGTTTAACAAAATGACGAATAAGAATAAGCAACCCCTATTAAGAATTAATTACTTATGTGATTTAATTCAAAGAGTGTGTTATTTCTCGAAGATTGACATAAGATCCAGACTGAGGACATATCAAAGATTGCGATGAAAGTGGGTTATGAATGTTAGGTGATAATATGTGGAGTAATAAGTGTATCAGCTAACTATAAGGAATTAGGGACATGGTATATAAGGAGTATTTGGATAGTATGAAGGTATTTATTGATAACATCCTCGCCCATCTAAGGGCTAAAGAAGGCCAAGTTGAACACCTAAAGAAATGTCTGCGAAGGGTTGAAAAGTAGCAGTTGTATACTAAGTTTCAAAAGTATGAGAATTTGATCAAAATTGATTATGAGCCATGGTTGTTTAAGTGAATACCAACCAAGAAAGGTCCATTTAGGGATAGATGTCTTGAGTAGAAAAGAAAATTGAAGATTATTAAGATTATTGAAGAATTGGAGGAAGAATGGAAGAAGTGAGAAATTGAAAGATTCAAGTACCTAGAGGTAATGGGGAGTAATTGTAAGAGATCACTTTTTAGTCAGAAGGAATGGAAGGAATCAAGAAGTGTTAAGAAGAAGTTATGAATCAAGAATTGGATAGTTTAAATGGAAAGAAAAGTTGCACCCAAAAAGGACAGTAGAGGTATGTTTGGATTTTTCCGCTAGAGCATGAGTTTCAATGTGACTAAGCTGAAGAGTAAAATATAAAGAGAAGCCCACACTTCCAAGGTCCTATTCACCTGGAAGCACTCGGGTATACCAAGGCATGTCAGATAATTTTTGGGAAATTGATGATAAGTCGACGAAGTCTGCATGATTCCTTCCAATTAATGAAAGATACCATTGGATAAGCTAACGGAGTTGTATTTGAATGAAATTGTGACAGAGCATGGAGTCCCTGTTCTTATTGTGACTGATTGAGACCCGGGGATTTACTTGAGGTTTGGATGAAGTTCCAGGAATGTTTGGGGATTGAGTGAAATATGAGTACCACTTACCATCCCCAGACAAATAGTAAAAGTGAAAAGACAATTCAGATAATATAAGTTATATTAAGAGTATATATTTTGGAATTTAAAAGGAAACTGAGGTAATCACCTACCATTGACTAAGTTTTCCTATGCTAATAGTTATCATGATAGTAGGGGAATGCTACCTTGCGAAGCCTTGTATGGAAATAAGGGTGGTTCCCCGTACTATTTAGAGAAAGTGGGGATAGAAATGTTGTTGGGTCCTGAATTAATTCAGTACACCAAGGACGTAGTGAGGTTAATTTGGAAAAAGAGTTGAAGCAGCTCGGGATAAACAAAGCAATAAGACGGACTTGTATTAAAAGAGTGTGGATATAGAAATAGGATCATTGGTGTTGACAAAAGTTTCAGCTTGAAAGAGATTGGTTAAGTTTGAATAGAAGGGTCAAGTAGGGTCTTAAATGTATTAAATCGTTCGAGGTATAAAGAAATACGGGTAAAATTGTCTATGAGTTGGTGTTACCGCTATAGTTGCAGTATATGTATATAATGTGTTCTGCGTATCAATATTAAGGTGTTATGTATCTGATTCGAATCAAGTCATTGATTAGGAGCCAATGGGCACTTATCCAAATTTATTATGCGTGGAATGATCGATCCAGATCCTAGATCGTTAAGAGTGAGTCTTTAGTAATGAATTTATGTCTATAGTGAGTATGTTTTGAATAAATCCTTCAGTAGAAGAGTCTACCTGGAAGTTAGAGTCAGATATGCTTGAAAAATATCCTCACTTATTTAGTTAAGTCAGATTCTAAGGACAGAATCTTTTTAGGGGGAAAGATATAACGACTCGTGTATTTTGTATTATTTAAATGTGTAATTACGGAAATTATTAAATAAATGAAATATGTGTATTGGTTTTGACCACTATGTGTTGTTTGATTATTATTTATGTGTGATTTATAAGGCATAGGGTCGTTCGTGTAATTAATTACGGACTTGTATTGAATTGTTTTCACTTTTAAAAGTGGATTTAATACAAGTTTATTTATGTAAATATGTGGATTGTCTCTAAAATTGTTTTCATGACTTTATAATCTCAATATTTATTTGTGGGATTTTATAGAATTTAAAAATCAATATTTCATCAATTATTTAGCTCTGTATGATTTTCTGATTGCATTTATTTGAAAAAATCTGTATTTAATTCCCGAATTCTTCAAAAATTATGAAATTCATATTTATTTAAGTTGGGAATATTCCGGAAATTTTAAAATTATTTTGGGAATTTTTTAGATTAATTTCACCCGCGCGTCGATTCGTTTAATTAATAAAAGCGGGTATAAATTGTATTTCAGAAATTATTTTAAAATTACGAAATTTATGTTTTTATAAAATTCAGGATATTTGTAATATTTTAAGACTATTTTCGTGATTTTCTGAATTTGTTTTAAGTATAGCTCAGTTTGTTAATTATGAAATGCGGGTACGGGTTGTATTTCAAAAATGCTTTAAAAAAATTTTGAAAATTTTATTTTATTATCTTTTAATTATTTCGAGAATTTTGATAATTAATTGGAACTTTTTCGACTCATTTCTACCCGCAGTTTTGTTCAATAAAAGGTATAACCGAGACTGGAAATCAGATTTTTGTCGTAATAGGACACGTGTTTGCACAACAAAAAGTTGGAAACCATGTGTCCAATCCCCAGTTTCTATCAGTTGTTTGATAATAATAGCAATTACAATCCCATTTGCCTCGGTATCTCTCGGCTTCATTGGAATTAAGAAAGGGGGGAGGGGAAATCAATCTCTCCTGTTGCTCCTTCTTTCTTCCCGTGGCTGCTCCTGGCGGTTGTGTCACCGCCCTGTTCCATTGTTGCCTAAATATTTTCTCCGATTTGTTCTTTGGCTAATCGCTGGTTTCTGTGCCTGTTATCTGATATATATATATATATATACATGTGCACTGTGTATGTATAACAGTGGGTGTGGGATTTTGTGATTGCCTGGTGTGTCTTGTCTTGTGCTTGTGCGGCTGCATGTTCTATATTTTTCTCCGGTTGCCGCCAGTCTTCTCCGGCAAGGCAGCCGGAGTCTTGTGTTATGCGTGTTGATTCGGTGTTGGTTGCCCTGTGTTGACTGATTTGCAGAATTTCTTTTATTTTCTATATTAGTTATATTTAATTTCCTGCAGTAAGGAATTGATTATAATTGTAAATGAAAATAATATATTGTGCAGGAATAATTATTAACTAATCGAGGAAATTCGCGAAGGATGTGTAATCGGGAACCCGCGAATTTTATTGCCGTCGGCGATGAGCCTCGGCGAGCCGATGGTGGACGATGATAATGTATATCTGAGTCCTAATATTTTAAAATAAACAGATATAAAAAAATAAAATACGGATAATAATTAATAACTGTTGGCGTTTGGGAATTAGTGGATTGCAATAGTTGTTGTTGGTTCGAATTGGTGGTTGGGACTTGTAAATTGGATTGTGGTAATCGTGTTGTTGATTGACGTCGAATTGTTCGACGGGTTAGTTCGATAAATAAAGGAGGTGTTGCCCAATTTCTGAGGAATCGAACTACGGAAATACGGGAGCGTATCCAGCAATTATCGGGCTGTCGAATGAGTATATATATAAACACATATATATGTTTTATACGAAATCTGATTGTATGTTATGATGAACTATTTTGCCAAAAGTAATAACCCTAGTTTTTGTAAAATGACAAGTATATGTATTTTTCCGAAAATGAACACTGAATTGATCTTCGAGATTGTGAACCCTAATTGTTTCGTGTGTTATTATAATATATATAATTATGAGTCATGTTTGAATATTGTTGGGTAGAATTGGTATCGAGGATATGTCAAGCATACCTAGACGTCTAACGTAGGGTATTTCAGCTCTGTAGTATCTAGTCGAAGGACTCAAGAGTTGATATCGAACTAAGTTGACCTAGTGATCAGTCGACAAGCGTAGCGAGGAACCTAAGCGAAGGACCTGAGCGTTGAAGTCGGATCCAGGATAGTCTGTTAGTAAGGCGATAAAGCAGAGTGTCCAAGTCAATCCAAGGTCAACCATAGATAGTCGTAAGCTCTGCAAGGCAAGTACCCCTGAACAATCTTTTACTGTTCAGTATATATGAAAATTTTGTGATTTAATTTACGTATTGGAACAGAAACATTTTAAGTTACGTATCCCCCGTATTTGAAATGTTGTTTAAAATTATGTTTTGGGGAAAAGTAACTTTTGAAAACACCTATCTCTAAATGTGATTTAAATGAAAAGAGTTTTGAATAGTGTGCTGTGACATAATGGTTTTAAAAAGAGATAGGTGACAGTGATTTTAGAAACTGGGTAAAGAGACTATTTTAATCCACCTATGTCGTGGAAGGTTTTGATCCACCTATGTCGTGGAATTTTGGAAAGAGACAAAAAGGGAATTCAGTTGATCTATTGGAGTTGCGTAATAGGCCCGTTATTCGGTAACGGCCCGGCATGTTAGGTCACACACACTGTAGAAGGGTGTTGAATACAGTGTATGGCACAATCAAATCGAATTCAAAGAACACAAGTAACAGAAAACAAACTTTATTAAACTCTGTTACAATATAGAATTGTCCTCTCTCAGTGATGAACAAATATCACGAGAGCTGATAGGGTTACAATAATTAATATTCTCGATAATAACAACACTTATAGTGTAAACCCTATGTCTGTGTTTATATACTACACAGTTACAAGATAATCGCTATTTGATATGGAATATAATTCTGCTTCCTAAAATATATCAATCAGTTATCTTTTCTTCCAAGTATTCCATTCTTCACAGAATTCCTTCTTCATGCATATCTCTTCTTACGTTTGTCTTGATCTTCTTTCCTTTCAATCAGCCACCTTCTTTATCTGAAAGTTTCCTTTAAGTCCTGATATTATCTCCTAATAAATATCTCCTGAACCTTAAGTACTGATAACTTAAGTTCTGACTTCAGTATAAGTGCTGATTTCAGTTAAGTACTGATTTGTCCTGTTCAAGTAAGATCTAAAAACTAAACATAAATCATATTAGACATGACATTGTCAAATATATCTAACAATCCCCCCCAACTTGTAAATTAGCATAATATACAAGTTTAACAGATATTTGATGATGTCAAAAACATTAAGTACAAATGCATGAGAATTTGACTAGATAACTACAACTTACAGTCCTTAAAGCTTTACCAACTTTAACTTCTGATAACAACTTCAGTCTGTATTCATATCAAAATTTGAGCAGTTGTAGATCTTGACTTGGCTTCACTTTCTGGTCTCTTCGATGTCAGGAGTTGTTCTGAGATAGTTCTTTAACAAACATCTCTCAGCATATCTGAGTTCATCAATCATCCTCCTTTTAGCATCTTTGAGTTCTGCAGTATCTTCACCAGTTTGGAAGATAGCATATCTGAGATCATTAATTTTTGCTTTTCTCAACTCCTGATCTAGTCTTATGACATAGGCTTTGTCAGACTCTAGATTGAATTCAAGTCCCTTAATACCAAGATATTTTCTGATCTTTGCAGTATTAGGCTTCATATCAACAATATCACCCTTGTGATCTCTGTACTTGGGACAGTATGTGTTATCAGACTTTACAGAATAAAGCCTTTTCTGTCTCTGAATTTGAGTCTTCAAATAATTTGCAGCACTTTCTGTTATTCTGTCATTCACTTGAAGTAAGAATAAAACATGTTCTAGTTCCTCAAAATACTTCAGTGGTATATTATTTTCCCTTATATGGTAAACTCTTCCATCTGTCATGAAATATAACAAGACGTGTTCTTTCAAGAAGGTATGGTAGACTATATGTACAGATTCTAGTTGATTCAATCTTTCAGGAGTTGCTCCAATACCTGGTTCACTTAAGGAAGTTGGATCATTGGTTGTGTTTTGCACTCTTCTTTCATCAGCACTACCCAATCCAGATTTATCTCTTGCTTCCTTTCCAGTAACCACTCTTGCTTCAAAACCACTTGCTGCAGTCTTCAAAGGTTGAGTTTGTTTGGCTTTAGTGAATCCTGGTAGGAGTAACTTTGAGGATTTAACATGAGCAATGTCAGAGGTTTCCTTTGACTTATCTTCTGATATCAAGCCAACTAAGTTGTGTCAGAGGTTGCTTGTTTCATTGTTATATCAGAACTAACTATATCTTGACTCTGAACAACTTGAGCCATGTCAGAGGTTGTCTTAGAAATCTTCCTTGAAGTCGGAGTAAGATCAACATCTTCATCAGAAATTTCTTCATCCATAGGAGGCACATAAACCTTTACAGATTCACCAACTTTTTCTTTGCCCTTGGACCTTGGATCTATCTGTAATTGTGATTTGGCTTTAGTTGCCACGGGATTTGTCCTTTCTATTATCACAATGCCTTTAGCCGTAGGAAGTTTCTTTTTAACAACAGAAGCTTCAGATTTGGAGTTGACTTTTTCTAACTTAAGTCTAGCTTCTTCTTCCATTAGACTCTCAAAGTCCATTCCTGGATT
Organism: Apium graveolens; assembly: GCF_009905375.1. Lineage (NCBI taxonomy): Eukaryota > Viridiplantae > Streptophyta > Magnoliopsida > Apiales > Apiaceae > Apium > Apium graveolens. Next base: position 176,641,240 of record NC_133651.1, read on the forward strand.
TTCCTTCAGAAATAACTGTCTTGAAATTTCTTCATCAAGTTCTAAAAATTCATCAGAACTTATCCTTTTACCAGTATCAGAAGTTTCTTCTCCCAATATCAGAACTTTTTCTATGACTTGTAGTTCCAACTCTACTTGATGAGAGACCTCCACCTTGACCACGACCTCCACCCATTCCAGAGTTTCCCGGGTCATTACCATCATCCTTTTTCTTCAGTGTTGGTTTGCATTTGGACTTAATTACTTTCTCCCCCTTTTTGGCATCAGCAGGTAAAAGAAGAGAGTGAGTTGAGATTGCTGAGAAGCTTGATTTTTCAAAATTTCATCAATCTGAGACTGTTGCTTCTCTTGGGTTTTCTCTATGTTGGTAATTTGGTCAAAGAAAGGTTTGAAAAACCTTTTCTTGTCCAGCTTGACAACTGTATTTTGTTGCATTAAGGTTTCTTGAATCTTGTCCACCTTGGCCTAAGTTATAGACTGTTGACCTTGAAGGTGCCTTGTACTAAGGGCAGTAACTCTTAGCTGTGTCTTGAAATCATCATTGACTAACAACTCATCAGCTTTTGCCAAGTGATCAGCAAGAATCTTTTCAGTAGGAACAAAGGTAACTGAGTTCCCCTCCTTAGTCCACTCCTGTCCTCTAAGAGATTCACTCCAAGGTACTGGTGTTTCCCCTGTAACAAACTTTTTGACTATCTCAGCTTTTGAAGGAGCTTATAGAGGTGCATGTCCAGAAGGACCAACTGCATCAGCATCTAAATTTGTAGCAGCATTACCAGTAGCATCAACATTTGCAGCATCAGAACTTACAGAGTTAACAGCTTCAGCATCTTCTGATAAAAGAACAGTATGAGAAGCTATGGAGGCTTCAACATCATCCTCTAAGGGCTGATCTCCAACTAAGTTCTGATCAACATCCATATTCTGATGCTCACCTATAATCTCTTCAGTATCTAGATGCAGAGAAGGTGTTGTAGGCAATTTTGGATTAAAATCAGCATTAGGAATTGGTGTTGTTGTTGGAGTGACTTGAGTTGGTGGAGCCTCTAGATACAAAACCTGAGGCACCTCCAAGTTATGAATGTCAAATTCATCACTTGGCCCCTGGGTATCAGCATTTACTTGATATACTAGAGTGTAGGAATGTGAGTAGATTCTGGCTCATGTAATGGTGAGTGATAAGTAGCATGAGGGTCTGAATCAGCACTAGGAGAATTGTATGCTTCAACAGGGTCTTGTGAGATCAGAGATTCTTGATCTCCTTCCTTAGCTGCTGCTTCCATTCCTTTACCAGAATCTTCAGGCCTTTTTGCCAATGTTTTGAATCTTTTAGCTTTTAAGTTGACTTTAGGAGCTGTATCATCCGAATTATGCTTTCTAAGCCTTTTTAGAGGCCTAGAACTCCCAATATCAACATCCTTCTGAGAAGAGACCTTCTCAGCTTCTTGAACAACAGGTTCTGATACAGGAACCTGTTCCTCAACATCTGATTCATCTCGCAGAATGAATCTCCTTCTCTTCTGTTGTTTCTGAGGTACTTTCTTAGTCCTCTTAGATTTGGAAGATGAAGGTTGCACTGTAGGTTCTGAAGGTTGAGATTGAGAAGTTTGTGGTGGTTGAGTAGAGGTGGTAGGTACTGATGGATGAGGTTCAGATGGTTGAACATCAGGATATAATGCAGTGTACTTAACAGGATCATAGGTTATTAAGGCTTGTTTGACAGATTAAGGAATTAAGAGGGGTCTTAACACAGCCTTCTTATTATCAGTAGATAATAAGTCAATAAAAGCTCTTTTAGCTATTCTGAATGATGAAATTAATTCACCATAACCTTGGGGCTTATTATCACAACAGAAACTATAAATAAGCTGACAGAATCTAGCAAAATAAATAGTAGATCTGTCTTCATGCATTTTGTCCCCAATAAAACCTAAAACAACACTTGCATAGTCAAAATCAGTTCGATTTATAAGAGCATACCCGATTTGTTGGCTGAATATGGGAATTGCATCAAAATTGGAACATTTGTTTGCAAAAGCTTTAGTTATGCAGTCAAAGAAGAAACTCCATTCCCTCCTTATGAAAGATCTCTTCAACTGGCCCAGCTTTGCCAAAGTCCTTTCATATCCCAGACTGGCCATCATGTTTCGAAGAACTGGCTCGTCAACAGTAGAATAAACACAGTTCTCAGGTAGCTGCAGTGTTTGGTGAACCGTAGACAATGTCACAACATACTCATCCTCCCCTGATGTAAAAATAATACTTGGGGACCCTTTAGCACCACCATCATCATACACACCGCTTCTCCAGAACTCCAGTACTTGAGTACCAGAAACTGCTTCGGGTTCAGTCAGAGCATACCCAATATCAGAACTAGCAAGAAAGTCCTGAATGAAGTGAAGTTCAGAGGGTGCTTCTGACTTGCTAAGAATGAAAGAGAAGTTATTAGGAACAAACGTTGCTCCATCGAAAATTATGTCCTTGGGTGCCATGAGAATTCGTGAGCAAGAAAATTGCCTTAAAGGTGTTTGAGAAAATGTCTGTATGAAAAATCGTCAGTAGATGAGAGAGAATAAAAGTAAAAAGAGAGAGAGATAAAATATGAAAGTAAATAAAAGATATTACAATCTTTTCTCTCTTTTACTTATACACGGTAGAAAAAGTAACCGTTGAGACACCAGTCAGACATGCATCAGTAAAAGATATTTAATGGGCACGGGTATTCAGTAATCATTACTTATCACATGCAGTTTTTCAAGGAAAAACCGTTCCACTTACCAAGTAATCCCATTAATCAAGGTAGTTCAGTTTTATTTTAAAATTAAAACTGTTCCCACTTAATAAAAAAAAATTTATCACTGCGTGACCAATATTCTGTAAAAATATGACCAGTGAGTGAATGACCATTAATAAACCAAGTAAACAAATACTTCCACGTCAGAATCAGAACTTGATTTGTATCAGAGCTAAAAAGGTCATCAGAATATGGTTAGTATCAGGATTTAAAATGTTATCAGAATATCAAACGACTCAGAGACAAAATCTTGCATAAATATAAAATTTCATTAATATATTGAGCAAATACATTTCATGAAATTTAAATTACATGCTTAAAAGTACAAGATTGTCCTAAGCTACAATTATTTCTTCTTCCTACTCTCAACAAAAAGAACAGCGAGACGAATGATTCGCTACTGCTGTCGGAGAGCTTCCCTCTGTTCCTCTTCCAGACGCTCAAGATGGCATGGTAGTCCATGTAGAAGAACAAGAGGTCTGTGAGGACCTCTTGGGGAACTGAGTCCCAGACATCATCAGGAATGGCAGTGACATGCCATTCCTGCTGCCATTCAGGACACCTCAGATTGATAGTAAAAGTGTCATAGTTCAGAACTAAGTTAAAGTGAACCATGTTTGTGATGAGTGAAAAAGAAATGAGTTTGAGAGTTTGAGAGAAAATGAGAGATGTGTTGGCTGGAATGAGGTGTTGGTTTATATAGGCAATAGAATGCCAAGAGATGCAAGGAAAATTGAATGGTTATAGGTAGAAATAATTCTACCTCGTCTCCCTAGACTGATGAGAATAAAAACAGCCATTGGAAGTTTAAAACAGGATTTAATGCGCACACAAAACAAGTAAAAATTATTGTGCATAGACGTGTACCACTAACCCAAATTATGTTGACTGTTAATATCTCACCCAAACATATTCTGATTTTAAATAAGACTATTTCAGATTTTAATCACAAATAAGTCAAGTAAAAAAAATCAGACTTTAATATCAGAACTTAGACTTATATCAGAACTTAACAGTCATCAGAACATGATTCCTTAACTCGAAAAGTGAATGCCTATTTCTGTAATTCTTCACACAAATTCTGATTTCGTTTCTTCAGAACTTAATCATCAGAACTTGTCCTCAGAATTTATGCAACTGACACTTAAATGTTCATCTAAAACAACATTTATCACCATATTAATTTTCATCATTCATATGGAGTGTATGTGTGTGCAGTAAGCTAAATATCAGATAAAGATTAAAGTCTGATTCACTTCAGTACATCTTAGAAATAAGGCATAACTAAGAACTTTGCTCAAAATCTGTCATGATTCTAAAGTCTACTTTAGAATGAGTTCATGCATGAGTCCACCTCAACTGTTTTGTGCTTATTTTATGCATCTTTTGAAATTCCATTTTACAGTGGCTTCTCAGTGTAAGTGAGTCACGACTGCTTATCAGAATTTATGCTATTATCAGAGTATTTCTCCAGTAATCATAGAGTATGAAAAGTCACCAAGAAAAATATTTATTTTTACTTTTCTGATGCATATTACTTAATACCAGCAATGTACTTGGGTCTTCCCTTCCACAGTTTTTACTCTAGATCTCAAAGGAGTACCTGATTTTTATTGCTTTTTCTTTTCCTTTTCTTTTGATAAGTGAGGCTTATCAGCACTTAGTACATTCACCAGATTTACTAACACCAGAACTTAACAGATAAGAAACATTATTCTAGTTTTTGACTTAGTAATAAGATAGACAAAGTAAACTGAACTAAGCTCAATATCAGAATTTGCTTGTGTCAACAGATTTCCACATAAACAATTACTTCAAACATGGGATTTGTTAGTATATTAAAGACTACTAGGTCAGCATCTAGCATAGTTATCCTCATTGGATTGAATAATCACAGAAACATTCATATCACTATCAGAGTTTAAAAATTTACATCAGATAATAATCAGTACTAAAGCAATTTTCAATTAAGCACATAATACACAAGGATAGTAATATCTGTAAATACTGATCATAAAATCTGATGCATCAGAACAAAAACTAAGCAGATTTAGAGAAAGAACCTGAAACCATGCCAAGTTCATTTACCAATCTTGTAAAAGTAGCTTCACACAGTGGTTTTGTGAAGATATCTGCTAGTTGTTGATCTGTGGGAACAAAGTGCAATTCCATTGTACCTTCATCCGCATGTTCCCTTATGAAGTGGCCCTAAATGCTGATGTGCTTTGTCATTAAGTGTTGAACTGGATTACCTGTCATAGCAATAGCACTTTGATTATCACTGGTAAATAGGGATTTTAAAATATGTTAACCCATAATCCAGTAACTGATTCTTCATCCAAAGAATCTGTGTACAACAGCTTCCTGCAACAATGTACTCTGCTTCTACAGTTGATGTGGAAATTGAGTTTTGTTTCTTGCTAAACCAAGAAACCAATCTGCCTCCAAGAAATTGGCAGCTTCCACTTGTGCTTTTCCTGTCAATTTTGCACCCTGCAAAATCTGCATCTGAGTAACCTATTAGTTTAAAGTCTGATTCTCTAGGATACCACAATCCCAGATCAGTTGTTCCCTTAAGATACTTGAAAATTCTTTTCAAAGCTGTTAAGTGAGGTTCTCTTGGATCTGCTTGAAATCTTGCACAAAGACAGGTAGCATACATGATATCAGGTCTACTAGCAGTTAGATAAAGTAGAGAGCCGATCATACCTCCGTAATCAGTAATATCTACTGATTTACCAGTATCCTTATCCAATTTTATTGCAGTGGCCATGGGAGTGGATGCACTTGAACAATTTTGCATTCCAAATTTCTTCAACAAATTTCTGGTGTACTTGGTTTGACAAATAAAAGTTCCTTCTTCATTCTGCTTGACTTGAAGGCCCGGAAAATAGCTAAGTTCCCCCATCATACTCATTTGATATCTTGACTGCATCAGTTTGGCAAACTTCTTGCAAAGTCTGTCATTTGTAGAACCAAAAATGATATCATCAACATATATCTGCACCAAAAGTAAGTCCTTTCCATGGTTGAGGTAGAACAGAGTTTTGTCAATAGTTCCTCTGTTAAATCCACTTTCCAGAAGAAACTGAGCTAAAGTCTCATACCATGCTCTTGGAGCTTGCTTAAGGCCATAAAGTGCTTTATCAAGCCTGTAGACATGATTTGGAAATTTGGAATCGACAAAGCCTGGAGCTTAATTTGAAATTTGGAAATTTAAAATGTCAAGATTTTCAATATCAGAATTTAAGTCTTCATTTTCAAATCTCAGCTGATCATGATCATTGAAATCTTCAAGTCCAGTAATCTTCTTATCATCAAAGGAGACATTGATAGATTCCATGACTACCCTTGTTCTTAAATTGTAGACTCTGAAGGCTTTTATGGAAAGTGGATATCCAACAAAAATTCCTTCATCAGCTTTTAAATCAAATTTGGATAGCTGTTCAGGGTGAGTCTTAAGAACAAAACACTTGCATCCAAATACATGAAAATACTTCAGATTTGGCTTCTTTTTCTTCTCCATCTCATATGGTGTCTTTCCATGCTTGTCAATGAGTGTTGCATTCTGAGTAAAACAAGCAGTCTGCACAGCTTCAGCCCAAAAATAGGTTAGTAGCTTTGCTTCATCAAGCATAGTTCGTGCAGCTTCAATAACTCCATTTTGATGTGGAGTTCCAGGAGCAGAAAATTCCTGCTTGATTCCATAGTTTTTGCATAACTCTTCCATGATCAAATTCTTGAACTCAGTCCCATTATCACTTCTTATGATCTTCACAGAATCTTTGACCAATTTATCCAGTTGCTTGACATGATCAATCAGGATAGATACAGTTTCACTTTTTGTGTGCAAGAAATACACCCGTGTGTATCTGGTGAACTCATCCACTATGACCATAGCATATTTCTTCTTTGCAATAGACATGACATTCACTGGACCAAATAGATCTACATGTAGTAGGTGATAAGGCTAAAGAATTGATGATTCAGTCTTGCTCTTGAATGTAGATTTTCTTTGTTTTTCCTTCTGACATGAATCACAAAGACCATCAGGAGAAAAAACTGATTTTGGCAGTCCTCTCACAAGATCTTTCTTGACTAGTTCATTTATATTGTTGAAATTTAAATGAGAAAGTTTCTTGTGCCAATTCCATCTTTCTTCAATTGATGCTCTACTCATCAGACAGATTGCAGAACCATCAGTACTTGTTGAAAGCTTGGCTTCATAAATGTTACCATGCCTGTATCATTTCAGAACAACTTTGCCTGTAGACTTGCTTACAACTTCACAGTGTTCTTCAAAGAAATCCACATGATAACCTCTGTCACAGATTTGACTAACACTCGGCAGATTATGTTTAAGTCCTGAGACCAGAGCTACATCTTTAATGATGACATTCCCAAGATTGATATTGCCATATCCCAGTGTTTTTCCAATGTTGCCATCTCCATAAGAAACACTTGGGCCAGCTTTCTCCACAAAGTCTGATAGCAGGGCTTTATTTCCAGTCATATGTCCTGAGCATCTACTGTCCAGAACTAGGATGTTTTTCCTGTTGCCCTGCAATCACAAAGACCACTAATGATTAGTTTTAAGGACCCAGACGTGCTTGGATCCTTTGGCCTTATTAAGTTTGTTAACATTTGCAGCGGATTTAGCATCAGAGTTTATGTTAACATTTTTCTTATCAGCATTTACACTATCAGACTTTGTATCAGAAGTTACACTAGAGGGAACAATGCTAACTTTCTTTAAAGAAGGTTTTATTTGATAATAATCATAGTACAAACTATGATATTCCTTACAAGTATAAATGGAATGCTATAAACTACCACAATGAAAACAAGGATTTTGTGGCCTATATCTAACAGAATGACTCTTAACTCCTGGCTTTGAAGGTAAGGAGTTTATGTTTTTATTTTTCCTGCAAAAAGAAGGCAGATGGTTAGAACTTCCACAGTTATGACATGTTTTTCTAGGAGCATTAGGAACAGGCTTATAATCATTGCTTTTATTCACACCTTCCTTTCCATTCCTATTTTTCCTAGGTGACTTTACCTTGTTTACATTCTTAACATCTTTCAGCTTATGCTTAAGCTGCTTCTTTGTCATTAAGCCTACGTTAACTTCAGTTGTCTTTTCCTGTTTTAGTTTCTCAGAAATTAATTCCTTTTTAACTTCTGATTTCTCAGTATCAGACTTTACAGCTACAAACTTAACAGGTTTTAACTTTGGCTTTTGTTTAGCAACTATAGGCTTAATTTCTACAGTTCCTTTATCATTCTTATCATCTCCATAACCTAAGCCCTCTTTCTAGTTTCCACTACTTAATAAATTCTAAGTTTTTCTGCCAGAGTTAGTCCAAGTCCTGATAATCTCTCTTTCCTTTTCTAACTCAGTTTTTAAAGATTCATTCATTTTAAGAACTTCATCCCTAACATAGAAAGCATCATCTCTATCTTTCTGAGTTTGATGGAACATGACTAACTCTTTTTCTAAATAATCATTCCTCTTTTTACAAGCAAGATTTTCAGAAGTTAATCTTTCACATGTTAGAGTTTGATCTCTATAACTAATGAACATGGTTTTAAGATATCTTCTCAACTCATTAATGTCATCAGTATGAAAGGCATAAGTAGTTTGAGGTACCTTTAACTCAGCAGCTTCAGAACTGCTATCAGCATTTGCCTTCAAGGCATAGTTCACCTCACTTTCAGAATCTGAAGTGTCTGTCCAGCTTTTCTTCTTTGTGACAAGAGCCTTACCTTTGTCACTCTTCACTTTCTTGCAATCAGGATATATGTGGCCTTTCTCACCACAGTTGTAGCATTTGACATGTGTGTAATCTCCTCTGTCAGACTTCCCTCCTTTTCCTTCAGATTTTCTTAAACTCTTCTTATCAAAACTTGCACCTTTCCTGGAAAACTTCTTTCCCTTCCTGAACTTTCTGTATGTAATCCTTGTGATTCCTTTCACCATAAGAGCACACAGCTTCATCATCTCTTCATCAGCATCCATCTCAGGCAAGCTTTCAGTTTCTGAGTCATCATCACTATCAGAACTTGATGACTCAGTATCAATCTATGTGATTAGCGCTTTTCCCTTGCCTTTCCTTGAGGTAGCTGCCTTGGGGGATTCTTCTTCAGCCTTAAAAGCAACTGTCCTTGACTTTCCTCCTTTACTCTTGCTTCTTTGTTCCATCTCAAGTTCATGAGTCTTGAGCATCCCATAAATTTCATCAAGAGTTGTTTCTTCAAGATTATACTCCTTATCAACTAGTGACAAATCATTCAAGAGTTTGACAAATCTGTCATATAAATCAGTGAATGACTCATTAGGCTTTGAGTCAAAGTGTTCATACTTTTAAGTGAGTATTGTCTTCCTGTTCTTCTTAATCGAATCAGTTCCCTGGCACCTTGTCTCCAAGGCATCCCATATCTCCTTTGCAGTCTTGCAGTTAATTACCCTGTTTGACATTACATTATCAATGGCACTGTGTAGCAAGTGTCGTACCTTAGCATCCTTAGCAATTGATGCGATATCTTCAGCAGTGTAATCACTCTTCTCCTTTGGTACGGACTTTGTTGTTTCACCTGCAACTACAACAGCGAGTTTTGTTGGCTTGTGAGGTCCTTCATTGATTCTGTCAAGATATTCTGGATCTGCAGCTTCTAGAAACATAGTCATCCTCACCTTCCATATGGGATATTCAGATGGTTTCAGTATGGGAACTCTAATAGCCTCATATCGACTATGGATTTGAGTCTTTGGGGGTTCTTCAGTTTTGGTGGGCTTGGTTGGAGTTTCTGCTTCAGAAATGATTGTTTTTGGATCTTAAATTGTTTGTGTGTTAACAGATAGGCTCTGATACCACTTGTTGGGTCACACACAATGTAGAAGGGGGTTGAATACAGTGTATAGCACAATCAAATCGAATTCAAAGAACACAAGTAACAGAAAACAAACTTTATTAAACTCTGTTACAATGTAGAACTGTCCTCTCTCAGTGATGAACAAATATCACGAGAGCTGCTAGGGTTACAATAATTAATATTCTCGATAATAACAATACTTATAGTGTAAACCCTATGTCTGTGTTTATATACTACACAGTTACAAGATAATCGCTAATTGATATGGAATATAATTCTGCTTCCTAAAATATATCAATCAGTTATCTTTTCTTCCAAGTATTCCATTCTTCACAGAATTCCTTCTTCATGCATATCTCTTCTTACGTTTGTCTTGATCTTCTTTCCTTTCAATCAGCCACCTTCCTTATCTGAAAGTTTCCTTTAAGTCCTGATATTATCTCCTGATAAATATCTCCTGAACCTTAAGTACTGATAACTTAAGTTCTGACTTCAGTATAAGTGTTGATTTCAGTTAAGTACTGATTTGTCCTGTTCAAGTAAGATCTGAAAACTAAACATTAATCATATTAGACATGACATTATCAAATATATCTAACACAGCATGTGGTTGCGTAAGTGGCTAATTGGGTTGTGCATTCTGTTTAACTGATTAGTCCAGCGTGGGGGAAAGACCTAGCTAGTCTTTTCCCAAGTTCCGGAACACATTCTATTTCTGGATGGCCGCTAGTCGCTGTCCCGTAAGGGTAGACTGATCAGATATCTTCACCCGCTAAACGTCCAATAGATTTGATTGATTCAGTTTTGAAATTGTTTAACAAATCAACGTGTTTGAGACAGATGATTTTGTGGTTCCAGTAACGGAACAAATGATTTTGGGTCCCCATAATGGGACAGACGGTTTTATGATTCCTGTAATGGAACAGAAGGTTTGAAAATGAAAATAGCATGCTAAAAGAATTAAACTCTGGTATTTATACACATCACACTACTGATATTATTGTTTTACAGAGCATGCTAGTTTTGATATCCAGTTTATACCTGTTTTACATGTTTCTAATGAATAATGAATTATGTTCCCATAACTGCTTTACTTTAAACTGTTTTACTTGTTATTCATATAGTGGTGCTGCTGAGCAAGCAATTGCTCACCCTTGCATAATATTTTATATGTATTGCAGATGCCTAGGAGATTCTTGCGCGGTAGTCAGGGAAGAGTTCCAGCTCCTTTCGTGTCAGGCTCCTCTGAGGTAGTTGTGCTGGACCAAAGATGGTCTGTTGAGTTGTTGCGTTAGGTTAGTTATGTCAGGATTGTTTGTAATTAGTTGAGTTGAAATAGTTGTAACCTAAGTCATACTTAAACCTGGAAAAGATCTTGGAAAAAAAAGGGGGTCGTATTTATATTCTATAATGGATCTGATTATATTATGTTTGTTATGGTGATTGTTGATGACGTCAACTCCTGACCCCGGGGTTGAGGCCGTCACATAGAGCATGGTATGATACACTATCAGAATTTCTACTCAAACATGGATTCACTAGAGACACAATCGAAAAGACTATATTCTACAAGAAACATGGTGATGACATCATCCTAGTTCAAATCTATGTGGATGATATCATTTTTGGTTCTACTAATGAAAAATTGTGTCAAAGATTCTTAAGAATCATACAGAGTGAATATATGATGAGCATTATGGGAGAATTAAGTTACTAACTTCACCTTCAAGTTAGCCGAAGAAGTGACGTAATCTTTATCAGTCAAACCAAGTATGTCAAAAATATTTTGAAGAAATTTGGAATGGTGGACTGCTCACCTGCATCAACTCCTATGTCTACAGCTATCAAGTTGGATGAAGATAAGAAATGAAAAAGTGTAGACATATCAGGTTATGGAGGAATGATTGGATCTTTACTTTACTTAACTGCAAGTAGACCAGACATCATGTTTGCCACATGTTTGTGTGCTAAATTTCAAGCAAATCCTAAAGAATAACACTTAATGGATGTCAAGAGGATTTTCAGATATTTGAAGTTAACACCAAACTTGGGATTGTGGTATCCTAAGGGAAGTGGATTTGAAGCTGTTGGATACACAGATGCAGATTTTGCTGGAAAATAGCAATTTGTGTCAACTTCCACAGCTGAAGCTGAATATATAGCTGCTAGAAGTTGTTGTGCTCAAGTGCTTTGGATTAGAATCCAACTGATGGATTATGGTCTAGTGTTACAAAAGATTCCAATCATGTGTGGCAATAATAGTGCAATATCCATTATGGCTAATCCAGTTAACCATTCTATAACTAAGCACATTGATGTAAGGTACCATTTTATTAGAGAACATGCTATAAATGGTACTATTGAGCTTATTTTGTTCCAACAGAGAAACAGTTAGCTGAAATTTTCACTAAACCTTTGGATGAAGCAACTTTCACTAGACTTGTAACGACTGAGAAATTACGCTTGTATTATATCATAATAAAGGTGAATTATGTATTGTATTATATTGTTAAATGTGTTTAGTCGTAAAACCCTAGTTGTTATGTGCTATATGTGTTCAGTGTCGTCAGGGTATTTTCCAGCTATTTATGGGTTATTTTATTTTGAGTGAAATGCTTTTATATCAAAAGTTATGCGGCCCAAACTTTGTCTTAATAGATGATATTTTATATAAAATAATTGACCTTATTTTTCCTAGTATGGCTTATACCAAATCGATATTCTGAACATCCAGTTATTTAGAAATTTTCTCATTTCGCGAAAAATGACTTTTTCGGGCCCCTTCGGGTGCTAAAAACCCCACAAAAATCACATTTTTATTTTTATAGAATTATGGGACTTTCAAATATTTCATCTCTTTGCATTTTTGAATTTTTGGAAATTTTTGGCATATTTTTTGTATTTATTGGATATTTAAAAAATAAAAGTTAATCCCCAAAAAATATTAATTAAGGGACAATTAATTTTATTTAGGGATATAGTTAGGGCCTAAATATTAGTTAGGGGTATTTTTATTACTACTATAAATAGCTGAAATTTTATTAATTAATTATAAAAAAACATTAAAATATTTTATTTTCTGAAAAAATCAGTTTGGGGTGAGAATTGTGTTCTTGGAATTGCTGAGAAATCATACACTGATTTTGAGAGTTTCTGAAATCGAAACCATATAATGTGAGTATCCAAATTGATCCTCTTGATCTCCTCTATCAGTTTATACAATCAATTTCACGTTTTGATTCTTGGATTTTAAATTCGTAAATAAGGGTTCTTGAGTGTGATTTAGAGCTTTTTGATTCTGGGGTTATGTGATGAAATTGATCACTTGAATAACTTCATATAGTTGTTTAAAAATGATTTGCACTATTTATATCATCGAACGATAGCTTGAATTGTTAATTCGATTATTAGGGTTTATGTGTTTATATGTTTTAAGCGTTTTTGAATTTAGAGGAATTTGAGGTTATTTTGTTGTTAGGGGTTTGATAGTAGAGGCTCTAAGCTTTATTTTAAGCTATAATTTGTAATTTTTCATGTACAAATTAGTGAGATTGGTATTTGGCCGGATTTTTGTTTGATTTGATCGCAAAATTAGTTATAGGGATTATTAGGACTTGATATTGATGTGGTTGCATTCCTGAAGTATTTTTGAGTGAAAACCTAGTAAAAATCGATTCAAATGATGCTTGAATCGGCTGTAATTGAGCTACCGGAGATGGTCGTCGAGCTCGCCGGCGATGATTGCAGTGTTGGTCGGAGACGACGAATCAGTGATCATCGATCACTATGAACAGGACAGTTGTGTTGCTGAATTGCTGGGAAGTAAAATTGTTGCGTTAATCGATCGAAATCGTTGCAAATAGACTCGAATTTTCTCGTCGGAAACTGGGTTTGTGCCGTCGGAGTTTAGAACCGGCCGGCGACCCGGTTCTATTCTTCAAAACCCGGACTCAACCCGGTTTAAAACCCGGTGTTGATCCGTTTTTACCCAAAATGTTTTTCAAAAAACTGTTTCTGAAAAATAATTTTAGTTTTATTTTTATAAATTATAAAATTCAGTTTTTATTTTTTTAATAAATCGATTAATTAATTTAATTAATTAGTTGATTTATTTGATAAATAAATCTGAACTGCTTTTATTATTTTGAAAATCTAAAATTTTATTTATTATTTACTTATTATTTATTTGTATTAATTCATTATTTGATAATTAATCGGTTTATTTAGATAATTTGTCATAAATTTATTTTGATTCCAAAAATTATGGAAAAATCACTTTTAATTCTGATTTTTCTTAAATAATTATTTAAAAATATAGTTGAGGTTCAATTATTTTGAATAATTGGTTATATTGTATAATAAATTGATTTATCCTTATTTATTAAATAATAATTGAACCGTTTATCCGATTTAAACGAAATGAAAGCCCTTTTACTTAGAAAAATGAATTGTTTTCAATAAAAATAGTTGTAAATCTTAAATTATTTTGGGAACGAGTCGAAGTTCGATATTTATTTATTTATAGACCCTATTAATCATAAATACGAGTCTAATAAATTTCAAAAATTAGGAAACGAGTCAGATATTGTTCCAAAATGCGAGTATAGATCCGATTTCGATTCTAAAAATATTTTCAAACCTAAAATGAGTGTGTGACTTATGTGTTATGTGATTTATGTGGTTAATCGAGTCCTAATTTCTAGATAATTATTATATGAGTCAGTTAGAATCATACGGGTAGACGATAAGAACAACGTAAATTCGGATTGATATTCGATTAAGACATGAATCGACTAAATAAGTATCTTTCTTTGATTAATACGACTCCAACAAGGCAGATCAAGCCAGTATTCAGAAAATGTAATATATCTGAGGTAAAATGAGTATCAGGCAAGTTTATCCCCTATTCTAAATTCAGAATAGTGAAATGATTTACGTTATTCAAATTCTTAACCGATAAGTATTGATAATTCATGTTCACAAACACTGATACACAATTACTGTTTCCCTGATTATATTTCACTTTGATTCCTGGTTTATTTTGATACGTTGAATACTCTATTCATATTCCAACAGATTATGCAGTACTTTTATCCTGATGTATATCTCAATGATTGAGATGGCATCGAAGCATACCGATAGTTCCGCATATTTGTCCTATGGACTGGAAGGTTACGATTAGGGCTAGGAATGAACTGGACCCTTGAATGAATTACGGAGGCCAGAAATGAGCTGGGTACCTTGTTATGATGTGGGTCTATGTGAATAACATAGATCTGTACTGTATTTGACTGATCAGCAGAATACAGTACTGTGATTGTGAGTCCCGTCTAATTCATTGGTAATCACCAATAGCGGCCTTCATTATTCCTTGCAGAAATATGTGGTTACTCAAACAATCAGATTACCGGTTCATTTAACATTTTTTTAATACTATATATATTGTGGACTTGTTGAGCAATTATGGCTCACCCTTTTTGTTATTACTCACTTTGTTTTACAGTAAAGGCATGAAATGAAACCTATTCGCACTCGTGTGGTAAAGAAGTGAGTCAAAAGGCGGGACCCTCTGGCACCAAGGGTGCTAATCCCGATTCAAGAAGAGAGTTTTGAACTACCAGAGTAGGTGTAGTGTAGATAGATGTACTAAATGTTTAAATAAAAAGGAATTTAGTTTTTAAACATGTGTAGATAGCTAGTTTGTAATAAAGGGAACTTTTTAAGACTTTTAATTTGGGTTTATAATAAAGTAGTGAATTGTTCTTGTCTTCATATTTAACCTTAAAGATCCTGAGTAGTACTAGAATGGGTTAGATACATGTTATATAATTACTGTACAGGTTTGATATTGTTGTTAATTGACAAGTAACCCCCCAGATCTAGACCCCGAATTTAGAGGGTGTTATAGTTGGTATTAGAGCTGTAGGTTTTGGTCCATTTAACAAGAACACTAGGATTAAGATAAGATAAGGAGATCACATAGGATAGGAATAGAATTATTAGGGTTCTGTTAGCTTCTAAGATAAGGAATTTGTAAGTTTTAGGAATGCTAAGTTGACCCTTTCTTTTTTTGTATTTTGGTTATGTTATTAGATGGCGTCATCATGTGAGAGGACAACTACTGGACCGTTAGCCCCGGTGTTTCCACCAATATCAGTAGAGGCCCCAGTGCAGATACCTCCAGTAGCACCTGTCGATCCACCAATCCCTGAGGTACCAGATCATATAGACTATTTTCCATATTTTGAGCCAGAGATACCTTTGCTACCACCCATTGAGTTACTGTAATATCCGAGAAATATAGCGTGTAATTATTTTTATCAATAAATAATTATTATGTGAATTTTGGTAAATTATCTGATGACTAGTGTTGATATTTGAATGTTTACATGTGATAAAGCGTAAGTATTTTGATTTTTCATATGTCCAGAATAAAGTATAGATAATTATGGTATTTTTTGGTAATTTTTGGATTGCTATATGATTTTATAAGGATTTATAGAATTATTAAATATTTTTTTTATAATTATAAAACTATTTTATAAAGTCAGGAACCGTCCAACTTCAACCATTTTTGCATTTTACAACCCGAAAATCTTTAAAAAAACTCCATCTTAACTTAATCTGATTATTCTAGACATTTTCCGTGTTTTGACTTTTTAATCCGGAGTACGGTTTGACCCATACGTGTCCCGGCGCAAAAAAAATTGATACGATAATCATTTTTATAGATCAATAAAACCCGTATTCTCGAAATACGCGATATTATTACATTATTTTCATATGAAGTATTTTATAAGAAGCCCAGTTTTGATAATTATCCCAAGCAGGTATCAAATTGGATCATTTTTGTAGTTACTTAGCGGTTAAATAACCTACTTTTTCGATCCAATATGATCCGACGAGTATTTTTTTTATAAAACTGTGGGATTATCAAATATTCAATGTTACTGCATTTTTGGATTATTCGTAAATTTTTTGGGAATTTTGATATAATTTTTGTAATTATTGGATTAAAATTATTCCCCGTTAATTATTAATTTTGGGCGAATTATTTTTATTAAATGATATATTTAGGCCCTAAATAATTTTGGGAGTATTATTTTTATAACTATAAATACCATTTATTTATTAATTAATTATTATTTTATTACATAAAAATCAGAAAATAAAGAAAAATTCTGCAAATTGTTCTTGAGGTGTTCTTGAGAATCAAGGCTGATTTCAACATGATTCTGATCTCCAAATTTTAAGTATGAGTAATGTTAGTCGCTATGCACGCGCTAATAATTCACGCAAGTATACGCGATCGCAAGTAATATAAAATTATTTCTAGTTCGTTCCCACAGAGACTGGTTTAATTAACTATGTGATTTATGCACTTATGCAACAATGATATGGCTATTATTCAATGCTAAGACGAATAACAATTTAGTTTTGATTATACTACGATTAACTATTGAGAATTATACTAGAGAACATTAACTAAGAGATTAAAGAGAGTTGAATAATATTTGATACAAATATGGGATTCTAACTTCATTAAGTACTTCATTTAATAGTCTTTTCGTTCTTAACCTTAGCATGTAATGGTGATGACACTAATCAAATAACACAAAACTGATAAACGCCAACTTTCGTTGTACGAATACCATACTACCAGACATCCATAAAAAAGAAAGAAGCTGAATAGACACCAATTATATTGAGACCCTATATGCCTATAGAATTTGACAACATAACGGTTTAATGCACAAGTTATCTATCGTGATTACATAGGGCAAGTAAGATGGTTAAAATTACCTACGAATCATGCATAACAATAACACATGAACCTATGCTAGCATGGCAAGTTCTAAACCCTTAAAATTACTTTTGCTTCATTAAGAATTAACACCTATCTTATAAGTTCGTGACGCTCATAAGATGAATAGGCACAACCAAAAATATGTTATCATACAATCACCACACACTAAGGCATCGAAACAAATCAACTAAAGAAATCTATAAATAAATCCGCTAGAACCCCACGATAACGATTAGCCCATAATCGGACTCATCATCAACATGGGTTCCGATGAAAGCATGGTATAATAAACGTAGTATTTATAAACAAATAATAAACAAAGTACGTAATACAGAGTATTAGGTTCAACAAATCAAGGAATGAACATCCAAGATTAAGACTTAGAATAAAGATTCACATGAATAAACTAGATCTTCTTCGCCTTCATTGAATTGTGCTATAGGTCTTCTTGCCGTCTTCTCCTTAAGCTCCGTTATGTCTCCTTATGAAAAAGACCTTTATTTAGGTATATATAGCAGTCCATTCATAGTAGAAGTCCTCCAATCAGAAGCCCAATAGAATTAGGATTTAAATTTCCCGAACCGGCACGGCCGCGCGCTTGATCAGCGCGGGCATGCTGTGTCCCTGTAATTTGGGCGCGGCCGCGCGCTATGACAGTGCGAGCGCGCTGGCCTTCTGGAGAAAATTACATTCTTCTTCTTTTCTCGCTGCAATGAGTTGGTCTTCACGAGCTTTATTCCTTGGACACCATCCTAACACCATATTAGCATAAAATCAATGCTAATCCACCTGAATCCCGGATTAATGCCTGAAATGCAAAAACACTAGAAAACACATTAAAACACCAATAACTTGAGTACAAAAACACCAATTCAAAGCTTAATGGAGCGTTATAAAGTGTCATAAATTCCACTCAACATACCCCAAACTTGAATCGATGCTTGTCCTCAAGCATAAACAGACTCAAAGAACAAGAAATAAAAATGCATGAATGCAACTAAATGAATGCAACGATCCCCATAGAATAACTAAACCAATCAACAAGCAACACCTCAATAAATGCAGTTATTCGTATAAAGATCAATCAAACCCCCCAAATCAACCTACAAACCAGAGACATACATGTGTGCAACTGCTTACATATATACTATCGCAACTAGATCAATAATCAGGACTCACTACTCATCAAAGCAATCACAAGGTTATATAAAATAAAAGCTAGACTCAAAATAACTTATAACACTTCAATTCTTATATTAGAGTTTTATATGGATTCACGCTTTTATTCACAACACATAAACAACACAAATATGCTTATTTGATTGTGCAATGAGTGAGGTCCACAAAAGACTTATACAATAGTACCCATGTAGCGAGCGTTAGGTTAGCGGATCCCAGACTATAAAAGCCTTAGGTCACTAGGCACAAAGTCCCTTAAGAACTTAATAACTCCAGTACTAAAGAGCCCACTCGTGATCAATTATACATAACACTTATTGTTTTTTCTCTTTTTTCTTTTTTTTCTAATTTCTGAATGAGTGCGTTTTGCTCCATCTCGTTCAACCCTAGACTACTCATATAAATATGAGCCGGCCACTAGCCATTTGACACCTAGCCACAACAACTAGCAATGAAATCCAATTTTCTCTAATTTTTAAATATCCATGTTTATCTATCATTAAGAGAATATTCAAAATTCTAAATATAAACAAGCGATTCAACTTCGACAAACAAACAAACCATGATCATGAATGATCTAGCACTCAAGCAACCTATAAGACTTAGTGAAATACAATTGTCTCTAGCATGCAAATCAACTCGACAAGACTTAACCTCACTAAATATGACATCACTACACTAGCATCAATATCACAAGTCAATCAGAAAAATCATCTAAGGGATCATGTTATTATGCAAATGCATGAACTATATGAACAAACTATCATAAAAACTAAAAAAAACTAAAAAAACTACTACATGGCAAAATATGCAACTATATGCACTAAACTATCATGAATATATAAACTATATGCGACTCACACAAAATATATTCCTTCAACTACTACCCCCAAACTTAAAATTTTCACTGTCCTCGGTGAAGGTAATAGTAAGGGATCAGGCATACCTACTCAGAATCAGGATCCTCACCCCCAACGGGTGGAGTGTCAGGTGTCCGGAGGTGGATACACGGAGTCCTCGCCAAATACTGGCCATTGGATGTCAACACTTATGGCTCTGAAAGCAGTCCCTAGTACCTGGGTGAGATCACGTGCAAACCGACTATGGATGTCATGAATCACATCCATCCTCCTCGCTAAACGCCTACACTTCATCATGCTCATACCAACTCCAACATCAGCTCCTGCTTCCTCCTGCTCCTGTTGCGATGGACCAGCCTTTTCACCCAACTGAGATCTCCATGTTATTCTTCTCGACTGAGCTGCCCAGCAGCTGGCCTCCTACTAGGCAGATGGTCAAAAGAATAACCAAATCCCTTCAAATCAGGCTTGCCTTCATCCCACTCTTGCATCATCGCCAAAGTGGTGTTATCAATTGAAGTACTCAGAATCTGGAGCTGCTCGTGTGCTGGCCAAAGAACACCAACTGCCATACACGGCTTCGTCACAATGGACGCATAGGGTATAGAACCCGTAGTACTCCCTCGCAAAAATCTCAAAATATCCTGGTAAATCACCATCCCAAGGTCCACAAAATCACCCTGAAGAATCCCCCACAACAGCCGTGCATGCTCCACAGTCATATCATGTACATGAGAAGATGGAATGGTGTTAGCACAAATAAACACATTCCATGCATGAGCAAACCTATTCATGCTCAAAGCAGAGAACATGGAATAATCAGTTGTGCCCCTCTTAAACTTCCAATGAGTCTCATGCACACACAGAGTAGCAGCTATCAAATCCAAATCAAAATCCTCCGGAGTCTTATCATTCCAGGTGTCCTGACCGAGCCTCCTCGCGGGCTGATCAATCACCCTCCTTATCGCATCAGCATTGTACTCCAGTGTCATCCCCCTAACCACAGTGAAACCATTCTTCTCCGCCTTTGCATTAGCATAAAACTCTCGAACAACACTCATGGGTACAGCAGCGGGTGCCTCGCAAAAAGCAACCCAGCCTATCTCCAAAATCATCTCCAACAACTTACCATCCTTCCCCGATGGTAGAAAACCTCGCTCCTTTGCTATAGGCTTCGAGAGAAGCCTCGTATACTCCGCTTCAGTCTCGGGAGTTGAAAACCTCGGCCTCACACCGCCTGCACTCGAAGAATCAGTGGTGCTGCTGCTAACTTGAGTTCTTTGCCTCTTGGGTGCCATTGGGATTGAATAAGAGAAAATAAAAGATAAATGTTTGAGAGAGAATTGTGTTTGAGAATTTGAGAAGTGTTGGAGAAGTTTGTGTATAAGTGTACGTATATATAGGAGGTGAGAAGAGAATTAGATATGGAATAGAAGTTGGAATTGATTATGGGAATAGTGGGAATAATGGGTTTGATTTGGAGAGGGAAATTTGGGATGTGGAAGAGTAAAATTTGGGTAGGAATTGATTTTTAAAAGAAGTCCCCAATTTTCTCTTTATTCCCAGTTTTTATTTTTTTTCAAACTCAAGGGGAAGCACGGCCGCGCGCTACCTCAGCGCGGCCGCACCGTGCTTCTGTCTTTTCAGCGCGGCCGCCCCGCTAGGCAGCGCGGGCGCGCTTTGTCTCTGGAAAATTGGCGCGGCCGCCCCGCTTCCTCAGCGCGGGTGCACCGTGCCACTATACTTGACGCCGAATTTTTTTGATTTTTTTGTGTTTTTCTCTTTTCTTTCTTCTTCCTCTATCTACTAATGTACAACAAATTGGGTTGCCTCCCAAAAAGTACTTGCTTTACGTCATTAGCTTGACGTTAAAATGCGAGATCAAACGGATAATAAAACGGTACTAACCACCTCACGGTTTTCCATGTCACCATAGTAATGCTTCAACCTCCGACCATTTACCTTGAATGCTTGGCCTGGATCATTCTCAAAAATCTCCACCGCTCCATGTGGAAACACAGTTAACAACAAACAGCCCTGACCACCTTGACTTCAACTTACCAGGAAAAAGACAGAGATAAGAGTTAAATAAAAGAACTTGTTGCCCCGACACAAATGATTTTAGCACTAGACCCCTATCGTGCCACCTCCTGACTTTCTCCTTATACATTTTGTTGTTTTCATATGCTTGAAGTAGAAACTCATCGAGTTCATTCAATTGAAGCATCCTCTTCTTTCAAGCTGCATCCAAATCAAGATTCAACTTCTTCAAAGCCCAATACGCTTTATGCTCGAGCTCCACCGACAAATGACACCCCTTACCATAAACCAACTGAAATGGCGACATTCCCAATGGAGTCTTGTATGCTGTTCTATACACCCAAACAGTTTCATCAAGCTTCAAAGACCAATCTTTTCTCGATGGACACACAACTTTCTCCAAAATGTGCTTGATCTCTCTGTTAGATACCTCAGCTTGACCATTAGTTTGAGGATGATAAGCCGTAGCAATGCGATGATTGACATTATACCTTTACATCATAGCAGTGAACTTGCGATTACAAAAATACGACCCCTCATCACTGATTATGACTCTTGGAGTTCCAAATCTTGTGAATATCTGCTTGTGAAGAAAATTAAGCACTACCTTCGCATCTTTCATTGGCAACGCCTTAACTTCAACCCATTTCGACACATAATCAACCGCTAACAAGATATACTGATTGTTACAAGATGAGAAAAATGTCCTCATAAAGTCAATTCCCCAAATATCGAAGACTTCAACCTCGAGAAGCATATTAAGAGGCATCTCATCCCTCTTGGACATATTACCCACACGTTGACATCGATCACATTTCAAAACAAACTGATGACCATCTTTCAACAAGGTCGGCCAAAAGAAACCTATTTGTAGAATACGAGCTGTTGTCTTTTCTCCACCATAATGTCCTCCATAAGCCGTTGAGTGGCAATCTGGAAAGATCCCCCCCCCCCGTTTCGCTGTAAAGAATACATCTCCTGATGATTTGGTCAGCTCCTTGTCGAAAAAGAAATGGCTCATCCCACATATATCACTTCACTTCATGTAGAAACTTCTTACTTTGAGCGGAAGTCAACTCTGGAGGCATAACGTTACTCACAAGGTAGTTCACAATATCGGAGAACCACGGTTCTTCTACTTGCACTCCAAATAACTGCTCATCGGGAAAAGATTCATTAATCAACGAGTTATCTTGTGAAGTAGCAAGTGGATCCTCTAAACACGAGAGATGATCATCGATTTGATTTTCAGTACCTTTTATGTCCTTGATTTCTAACTCAAACTCCTAAAGTAAAAGAACCCATCTGATCAATCTTGGCTTTGAGTCCTTCTTTGAGATGAGATATCGAATTGCAGTGTGATCCGTGAAAACTGTCACCTTCGTCCCAAGTAGATAAGATCAATATTTCTCAAAACCATAGACAATAGCCAATAGTTCTTTCTTAGTAGTAGTGTAGTTCAGTTGAGCAACATTAAGAGTCTTACTAGCATAGTAGACTACATGAAAAATGTTATTCTTTCTTTGCCCAAGAATTGCTCCAACTGTATAGTCACTTGCATCGCACATCATCTCAAACGGTTCACTCCAATCAGGTGCAGTTATGACAGTTTCCGTGATTAAACTCTTCTTTAAGAACTCAAAAGTAGCCACACACTCGTCATCAAACTTAAACAGGACATCCTTCTCCAGAACATTTCACAATGGTTTAGAAATTTTTAAGAAGTCCTTGATGAACCGCCTGTAGAAGCCCGCATGACCAAGAAAACTGCGAACACCCTTAACCGAAATTGGTGGGGGAAGATTTTCGATGACCCCCACTTTGGCTTTGTCCACCTCAAGACCCTTACTAGAGACCTTGTGTACAAGAATAGTGCCATGTCGCACCATAAAGTGACATTTCTCCCAATTGAGAACCAAATTGGTCTCAACGCACCTTTTCAGCACTAACCCAAGATTGTGCAAGCATTCATCATAAGAAGTTCCAAAGACCGAGAAATCGTCCAAGAAAACTTCTACATTATTACCAATCATATGAGAGAAGATAGCCATCATATATCTCTAAAAAGTGGTTGGTGCTCTACTTAGTCCAAAAGAAACTCTCCGAAATGCAAAAGTACCAAAAGGACACGTGAATGTAGTCTTCTCTTGATCTTCTGGAGCGATACAAATCTGATTATATCCCGAATAGCCATCTAGATGACAATATTAATCATGCCCAGCCAATCTATCAATCATCTGATCAATGAAAGGAAGAGGGAAGTGATCCTTCCTTGTAGCCTTGTTTAGCTTCCTATAATCCATACAAACTCTCCACCCCATGACTGTTCGTGTAGGAATAAGCTCATTCTTCTAATTAGCTACCACAGTGATACCACCTTTCTTTGGCACACACTGAACTGGGCTCACCCATGAACTGTCAGAAATAGGATAGATGATCCCTGTATCTAGCCACTTCAGAATTTCCTTCTTCACGACTTCCTTCATGAGAGGGTTTAACCTTCTTTGTTGTTCAATAGTAGGCTTGCTACCTTCCTCTAGCAGAATTTTATGCATACAATAAGAAGGGCTGATTCCCTTGATATCTTCTATAATCCAACCAATTGCCGATTTGAATTTTCTAAGAATTCTTAAAAGCTTCTCCTCGTCACTACCTGAAAGGTCAGATGCAATAATAACAGGCAAAGTAGATGAATCTCCTAAAAATGCATACCTCAAATGTTCAGGTAAAGGCTTAAACTCAAGAGTAGGAGCTTCCTCAATAGATGGCTTGAGGTGCTTAGAAGCTTTGTTTAGCTCCTCCATTTCAAGAGATTCAAAAGGCATATCCATCTTTCGCTTCCAGGGAGAAGCATTCAAATATTGCAAGTGCTCTTCACCTTCATCATATTCACTATCGGAATTCCCCAACAAGGCCTTTTCTAAGGCATCGGACCTTAACAATCGATCGAGTTCAGAATTAACCACAGAATCGACCATATCCACTTTAAAGCACTCCTCATTTTCCGTAGGGAATTTCATGGCATTGAACATATTAAAAGTTACATCCTGATCCATCACTCGCATGGTGAACTCACATTTCTGCACATCTATCAAGGTTCGGCCAGTAGCCAAGAAAGGTCTTCCCAAGATTATGGGAATCTTCTTATCCTCCTCGAAATCAAGAATTACAAAATCAGCAGGGAAGATGAGTTTATCCACCTTGATCAAGACATCCTCTATAATACCTCGCGGATATGTAATAGAACGGTCGGCCAACTGCAAAGTCATATAAATAGGCTTTGGATCAGGCAAGTCCAACTTCTTGAAGATTGACAAGGGCATCAGATTGATGCTACCTCCCAAGTCATATAGACACTTGTCAAATGACACCTTTCCAATTGTGCAAGGAATAGTGAAGCTTCCAAGATCTTTAAGCTTCGGAGGCAATTTATGTTGCAGCACAACACAACATTCCTCCGTGAGAGCAGCGGTCTCTAAGTCATTAAACTTCACCTTCCTAGAAAGAATACCTTTCATAAACTTCGCATAACTAGGCATTTGTTCAAGAGCTTCAGCGAAAGGTATGTTGATGTGAAGTTTCTTGAACACCTCCATAAACTTCTCAAACTGCTTATCCACCTTTTTCTTCTGCGGCCTCTTAGGAAAGGGAGGTGGAGGATAGATCTGTTTAACCCCTGTATTACCCTCAGGAGGAGTGTGCTCAACAGTAGTCTTCCTTGGTTCCACTTCTGCTTCCTTCTGCACTTCTTCTTCTTCAGCCTCAACTTCAGATTCTAGAGTCTTAGCTTTTTCAGGATTTGCAACCTTACCAGACCTCAATATAATTTCCTTAACATGCTCATTAGCTTCCTTCTTGCCTGGCACTTCAGTATCGCTTGGAAGCATGTCAGGTTGACGATTCTGTAATGCATTAACAATTTGCCCAATCTGATTCTCCAAGGTCTTGATAGACACATCTTGGCTCTTGCACATGAGCCTCAACTCCTCCAATTCATATTTTTCATTAGCTTCTGGTAACTGCTAAAGTTGAATTTGTTGCCTAGGGGCATATTGCTGTTGCTGAAAACGATGAGGGTTATACTGCTTTGCTGTGTATGGCTGATAAGATTATTGCACTGCATTCTGATTGCTAATCCAGCTGAAGTTAGGATGATTACGGTTATTTGGATGATAAGTGGCTGGAGCTTGTTGTTGTGATCTCTGAAAGTTGCTCATCAATTAAGCTGATTCGCTAGAAATAGCGCACTGCTCAGTTTCATGTGCCCCCGCACAAAGCTCACAAACACTAGTGATTTAATTAACTCCATAATTAGCCAAAGAGTCGACTTTCATTGTCAAAGCCTGAAGTTTTTAGCTATAGCAGTAGCTGTATCCACTTCCAGAATTCCTGCTACCTTGCCTTGCAACATTCTTTGCGTAGAATTCTGGTATTTATTAGCTGCCATTAGCTCAATCAACTCATAAGCTTCATTATAGCTTTTGGCCCATAGGGCTCCACCAGACGCTGCATCGAGCATAGGTCTAGACTGAGCGCCCAAACCATTATAGAAACAGTTTATAATCATCCAATTAGGAATTCCATGATGTGGGAACTTCCTTAGCATCTCCTTATATCGATCATAAGTCTCACACAGAGATTCTCCAGTTTGTTGTGCAAACTGAGTAAGAGCATTCCTGATTGAATCAGTCTTCGCCATAGGAAAGAATTTAGTGAGAAACTTTTGAGCAAGATCCTCCCATTTGGTGATAGACCCTGATGATAGAGAATGTAACCAGCACTTTGCTTTATCCCTCAGAGAAAATGGGAAGAGTCACAGCTTGATAGCATCTTCATTGACCCCATTGAACTTGAAAGTGTCGCAGATCTCGATGAAATCCATGATGTGCATGTTAGGGTCTTCTGTAGGGGAACCCCTAAATTGAACTGATTTATGTATCATCTGAATCGTGCTCGACTTGATCTCAAAAGTGTTAGCCTAGATGGTTGGTCTGATGTTGCTCGACTGAATATCATTGATCTTAGGCTGAGAATAGTCCATCAGAGCCATAAAAATTTCTGCTTGATCTCCCATCACTACTAAGTCTGGTTCCTCGACTTTCTCTTCTTCTTCTACTTTCTCTTCGTCCTCAAAAACTTCCCTTCGAATCACTACAGCTTTTTCCTCGGCTTAATCCAGAGTTTTCTTACGAGCCCGCGAACGCGTATGCATACACGCTCTTTAGAGTGCCTGAAATACGATAAGGAAAACAATAGGTAAGTAACAATGTCCGAGTCAATGAACTTTAACGATCACTGATGACAAACATATAAACTAAAAGTTAACACCGCTTCCCCGGCAGCGGCGCCAAAAACTTGTTAGTCGCTAAGCACGCGCTAATAATTCACGCAAGTGTACGCAATCGCAAGTAATATAGAATTATTTATAGTTCGTTCCCACATAGACTGGTTAAATTAACTATGTGATTTATGCACTTATGCAACAATGATATGGCTATTATTTAATGCTAAGACGAATAACAATTTAGGTTTTGATTATACTACAATTAACTATTGAGAATTATACTAGAGAACATTAACTAAGATATTAAAGAGAGTTGAATAATATATGACACAAACATGGGATTCTAACTTCATTAAGTACTTCATTCAATAGCCTTTTCATTCTTAACCTTATCATGTAATGGTGATGACACTAATCAGATAACACGAAACTGATAAACGTCAAATTTCGTTGTACGAATATCATACTAACAGACATCCACAAAAGAGATAGAAGCTGAATAGACACCGATTATATTGAGACCCTATATCTCTATAGAATTTGACAACATAACAGTTTAATGCATAAGTTATCTATCGTGATTACATAGGGCAAGTAAGATGGTTAAAATTACCTACGAAAAATGCATAACAATAACACACGAACTTATGCTAGCATGGAAAGTTCTAAACCCTTAAATTCACTTTTGCATTATTAAGAATTAACACGCTATCTTATAAGTTCGCGACGCTCATAAGACGAATAGGCACAACCAAAACTAGGTTATCATACAATCACCACACACTAAGGCATCAAAACAAAATAACTAAAGAAATCCATAAATAAATCGGCTAGAACCCGACGATAACGATTAGCCCATAATTAGACTCATCATCAACGTGGGTTCCAATGAAAGCATGGTATAATAAGCATAGTCTTTATAAACAAATAATAAACAAAGTACGTAATTCAGTGTACTAGGTTCAACAAAACAAGAAACGAGCATTCAAGATTACAACTTAGAACAAATATTCACAAGAATAAACTAGATCTTCTTCGCCTTCGTTGAATTGTGTTATAGGTCTTCTTGTCGTCTTCTCCTTAAGCACCGATACGACTCCTTATGAAAAACGACCTTTATTTAGGTATATATAGCAGCCCATGCATAGTAGAAGTCCTCCAATCAGAAGCCCAATAGAATCAGGATTCAAATTTCCCGACCCAGTGCGGCCGCGCGCTTGATCAGCGCAGGTGCGCTGTCTCTCTGTACTTTGGGCGCGGGCGCGCGCTATGACAGCGCCGGCCTTCCGGCCTTCTGGGGCGCTGGCCTTTTGGAGAAAATTCCATTTTTCTTCTTTTCTTGCTGCAATGAGTTGGTCTTCACGAGCTTTATTCCTTGGACACCATCCTAACACCATATTAGCATAAAATCAATGCTAATTCACCTGAATCCCCGATTAATGCCCGAAATGCAAAAACACTAGAAAACACATTAAAATGCCAATAACTTGAGTACAAAAACTATAACGACTCGTTTATTTTTTTATACTATTTAAGTGTGTAATTATTGAATAATTAAATAAATAAAATATGTGTATGGCTTCTATCAGCCATATGTTATTTTATTATTATCTATGTGTGATTTTTCGGTGTACCAGGTTGTTCGCGTAACTAATTATTGAGTTGTACTGAATTATTTTCACTTTTTAAAAGTGGATTTAATGTAAATTTATTTGCATAAATATTTGGAATATCTCTAAAATTGTTTTCATGGTTTTATAATTATAATAATTATTTTTAGGATTTTATAAATTTTAGAAATCAATATTTCATCAATTATTTAGCCCTGCATGATTTTCTGATTTTATTTATTTTTAAAATCCGTATTTAATTCCGGAATTCTTTAAAAATTATGAAACTCATATTTATTTAAGTTTGGAATATTCAAAGAATTTTAAAATTATTGGGAATTTTTGGGATTAATTTCACTTGTGCGTTGATTTATTTAATTATTAAAAGCGGGTATAAATGGCATTTCAGAAATTAGTTTAAAATTACGAAATTTATGTTTTTATTAACTTCGGGATATTTATAACATTTTAAGACTATTTTCGTGATTTTCTGAAATTATTTTAAGTGCAGCTCGGTTCGTGAATTATGAAATGCGGGTGTATTGCGCGCTTAATAAATGCTTTAA
Organism: Apium graveolens; assembly: GCF_009905375.1. Classification (NCBI taxonomy): domain Eukaryota; kingdom Viridiplantae; phylum Streptophyta; class Magnoliopsida; order Apiales; family Apiaceae; genus Apium; species Apium graveolens. The sequence continues at coordinate 176,670,253 of NC_133651.1, forward strand.
AAATTGCGATAGTTTTATCTTATTTGTTTTTGGATATTTCAGAAATTTTAAGATTATTTTGGAACTGTTCCGGTGAAATTTTATTCGCTATATATATCGTTAAATTCGCGACTTAACGTCAGAATCAGAAATTTCAGTCTAATATGGGGGTACGTGTCCTTTATTCTGGACACATGTTTTACTCTCGGAACAGCAGCCCGGATTAACATCACTTTACAGTTCTCTCTCATTTCTCTTATCTTTTTCTTTCCCTCTCCCTCCTTTTCTTCTCCTCCCGCTGGTGCTCTGCTTTCCGGCTTGTGGTGACTGCTTCGGCCGCTGTTTGGCTCCGGTTAATTATTCCTCTCATGCTCCTGGTTGTTGTGCATGTTCTAGTCGGAAGGCCCGAGAACTGGCATTGGACGAAAGATAGTCTGGTGGTCAGTCAATAAGCTCAGTAAGGTCCCAATCGAAGGACTTGAGTGTTGAGGTCGAATCTGTTGGATCTATCGAATCTTGGCCCTGTGTTTTCTGATATTAATTAAAAGAGTACGAATAGAACATTAACCTTAATCGCTACGGCGCTAGCGATTCAAATCCACGTCTTCTACTGTATTCACTGATTCTCCTTGGACGAAGTGTGGGCTTCGATCTCCCAAGGTGTACCTCTCCCAAAGCTCCGAAATTCTAAAACCCTAGCTGACTCCTTGAGAAAAGCGGTTGCCTCTCTCAAACCCTAGGATGTGATTTCATTTTTGTGTGTTTTTCCTAGCTTTAGGAGAATGAGAATATTTATAGGCTATAGTAGGGATCATGGACCATTAGGTCAGGCCTTCTAATGACATTCCGGGCCAAGCCCAATGTCATTAAATATTAATTCAATCCACTAAAGAATTAAAATTTGCACTACCTTTCCTAATTCCGTAAATTAATTATTTAATTCGGCTCCCATATTAATTGCTTATAAATTCCCCATGTTTAAGATATCGCATGTCCATTAATTAAATTAATTTCTGACAGTTAATTTAATCAATATCTTTTATCCTTGATCATCCACTCAACCTTATAATTATGGAAGAACACATCTGCCTGCAGGACTAAATCATAATTATCTTTATGAGATTTCAAGAGGACATCATCATACGAATATATTTTTCGGACACGGTTTCCTTTTATAGTTAACATCCCACTATGTATATAATGTCATTGCCCAATACATAAATTTTGTAATTTAAAATAAATTACTTAATGTATGAATCAAGGCATGTGTATTAAATACAAGTGTCAATTACTACATCCGGATTAAGAACCTAAGCAATAATAATATCGTAGAATCTTAGTTCTTCTTTATTGTCAGAATAAAAGAAACAATTATTCTACTATTTTGATCCCGTTCAATATACACAAAGTATACAAGTATTATTCAATAGTCAAGATGAACTATTTCTAAATAATACTTCAGCTGTTCCAGTGGTTTGCCTAATACCACTTAGACTGTGAACCTTTATTATATTATATAAGGAGTTTGACAATCTAATCTTCTGCTATCCCATTTGATACTAGATTGTCTACAATATATAATATACAGACTATGTGGAAACATGCATTCAAGATTCTCAAATAATTTATTATTAAAGTATATACTTCAAACGAATATTTTAGTATAAACCCTAACAGAATCCAGGGTGATCTAGTGGATAGACGATAAAGCCTAAGCATTCGAGTCGGCTCAAAGTCAATTAGTAATAGTTGTAAAGCTCTGCAAGGAAAGTATCCCTGAACAAATCTTTTATAGTTCAGTATATATGAATAATTGTTGATTTAATTTACGTACTGGAATAGAACGTTTTAAGTTACGTATTCCCCGTATTTAAATATGTTTTATTAACTGATGTTTTGGGGAAAAAGTAACTTCTGAAAATGCTTATCTCTAGATTGTGATTAAATTGGAAAGATTTTAGAATGTGTGTTGTGATATAATTGTTTAAAAAGAGATAGGAATAATTGATTTTAAAAACTGGATAAAAACGGATCAGATATTGGATGGTTGCATAAGTGGCCCGTAACGGCCCAGCGGGTTTGCGTAAGTGGCTAAGTCGGTTGCGCGCCCTATTTAAACCGCTTAGTCCGGCGTGACAGAGACCTAGCTACTCTCTAATTTCCAGAACATGTTTGTGGTGGGATGGACTGATCAGTTGTCCCTAGGGTTCGTCCAATTATATATCTGATTTTAATTTAGTGGTTCCCGTAACGGAACAGATGATTTTATGGTTCCAGTAACTAAACATATGGTTTTGGGTCCCCTTAACGGGACAAATGGTTTTATGGTTCCTGTAATGGAACGGAAGGTTTGAAAATGAAAATAGCATGCTAAAATTGAACTCTAATATTTATGCATAACACATGATTGTTGATTTTGTTTTACAGAGCATGCTAGTTTTGATATCCAGTTTATACAATGTTTAATCATTTTCTAACGAGTTATGAATTATGTTCCTATAACTGCTTTATCTTAAATCGTTTACTTATTATTCATATAGTGATACTACTGAGCAATTGATTGCTCACCCTTGTAGAATGTTTTATATAGGTATTGCAGATGCCTAGGAGATTCTTCCGTGGTAGTCAGGGCAGAGTTCCAGTTCCTTCCGTGTCAGGCTCCTCTGAGGTAGTTGTGTTGGACCAAAGATGGTCTATTGAGTTGCTGTATTAAGTTAGTTGCGTCAGGATGGTTTGTTGTAAGTCGGTTTTGTAACAGTTGTAACCTAAATCATACTTAAACCTGGAAAAGATCTTGGTAAAGGGGTCGTAATTATATTATATCATTGAATTGATTATATTATGTTTATTATTATTGTTGTTGGCGACGTCAACTCCTGACCCCGGGGTTGAGGCCGTCACAGTTGGTATCAGAACTACAGGTTTGAGTCCCTGATTTAGGTTAGGAGTAGAGTCAAAAGAGTGCAGGAAGGTTTATATATATAAATATATATATGTGTATATGTGATTTAGCAACTCAATCAGAGGAGTGAGTCTCTGAGTTCAGTCAAGGGTTTCGAAGACGTAACCCTGACGTTTATTAAGGATTGGATGGCACTTCCCTAGCTTTTAGTATGTTTCCCTTCGTATATGTATTATTAGTAATGTCCGATATAGATTTCTAGTTTTCCTCTCGAGGAAACGAGTCTAATTGAGAGAATTCAGTTTCTGAGGGACCCTTGATGTGTCAGCTGAAGAGATACTAACGTTCTTTTTTTAAATATCGCATTTTCTATGTCAAGTGATGTTGCTGGACCGAGTATGTGACCTCGGTGAGTTCAGATATTATATGATGATAATGTTAGCGGCTACAATGACATCCAAGTCTCAGAGTGAATGTGGATCAGCGCTGTGGGTTATATTTTGAACCCTTATACTTCTTTCTTGAGACGTATTTTGTTTCTTGGGTAATTGTTTATTATCCCATAAGTTGCTTATTTTCCTGTAAGGAAGTTAAGAACGCGAAGTAAGCAACTTAGGGTTCTGTTGATCTCATAACAAATCAAATTCTCCCCTTCTTATTTGTAAATTTCTATTTAAACATTGTTTCCTTCCTAGGTGATTCTATCAGTTAATTAAGGGCAGATAATGCATATGATTTGACTATTTGTCTGTGTGACAAAGGGTCTGGTGGGACGCCACTGAATTATGTGTTGTACACTATGCGGTACTAAGATTGGTCATCTTATGTACTTGTATGGTTGCTCTCAGTCGTATTTATATCTTCTTCACTTTCCCTCCTTGTATCCTTGATTCTTTGATTTTGAAATTTCATATGAAGTTCCAAGGCAATGAATTGTGAGTAGCTTTTTTAATTAGACAGACATGGTTAGTGAAAGTTAATAAGAGTTGACTGTCCGGAGGAACAGGAGTTTTACACCTGGTTGCTACTTCAAAAATGAAAATAATAGAGAGGATTTATGATTCGATATTGAAGGTTGCAACTTAAGAAAAGTTAACCCCGTGGAAGATGGGTCATTTGCAATAGATAAAAAATCGCCTTGGGAAGGATGGGTGTTTGAAACTCAGACTAGTGCTTTAGCCAAGTCTGTGATTTCTTAAGTTTGACGTGACTTACCAGTTTACACTTTTTGGGTGGTGACTAGTATAGCCCGTCCAGCTTTGCGGTATATGGAATTTGTTAATGGTGATGGGAAGTTGATTAGTGGTTACTAGATTGAAAAGTCATTCTATAGTGTTTAGTACCTTTATATTCCAGTTTTTTGCGTTGTTGTTGATTTTTCTACTGTCATTGTTGTTAATATAGATATCTTCTATAAATGGATCCTGAGAATAAAGACATGGGTGCTTTGATTTGGGCAGCATTTTCCTGACACAGGTTCACCGTTTAAATAGTGATATTTTTGTTATACATCCTCGTTATGTTTTTGAATAAATTCCCTGTTATATTTCAGGAAAATGTCACCCAAGAAAGTTACCCAGTCTAAAGAAAATATTAGTAGTTTGGCGGAGGGTCCAGTTATAAACGAAATTCTAGACTTGTTGTGCAAGCAGCAGCAACAATAGTTGCAGTTAATTCAACAGATTTAGCAGCAACAACATCAACAAGGAGAGCTAAACCAAACTACTTGTTTTAAATCCTTTCAGTCTGTTAAGCCCTCGGAGTTCAAGGGCGAAGTGGATCCTGTTGTTGCCAGAAATTGGCTTAAGGAAATGGAAAAGGCATTTACCCTCATGCAAGTAAGTGATGATCTTAAGACCGATTATGCGAGCTACTTTCTTAAGAATGAAGCAAATTATTGGTGTGAAACCACTCGTGCGTTGGAAAACGAGTTTCTAGAACTGAAACAAGGTGAAGAAGTGTGTTGGAGTATGAGGCCAAGTTTACAGAATTGGCCCGATTAGTTCTTGAGTATTTAAGTACGGAGATTCAGAAAGCAAGGAGGTTTCAACGAGGGTTGAAGCCTGAAATTTGCAGAGGAGTTGTGGCATTGCAACTCAAGACGAACTCCTTTATGGTTCAGGCCGCCCTACTAATGGAAAGTGACCAGAAGTTGGCTGTTAAGGAAGAGAGTGATAAGAAAAGGAAGTATGTTAGGTCACACACACACTATAGAGGGGGTGAATACAGTGTATAGTACACTCAAATCGAACTTAAAGAACTTGAGTAACAGAAAACAAACTTTATTGAAATAATAAACTCTGTTACAATATGGAACTGTTACCTCTCAGTGATGAACAAATATCACGAGAGCTGCTAGGGTTATATAGAATAATAACTTCGATAATGATAACACTTATAGTGTAAACCCTATGCCTGTGTTTATATACTACACAGTTACAAGATAATCGCTAATTGATATGAAATATAATTCTGCTTCCTAAAATATATCAATCAGATATCTTCTATTCCAAGTATTCCATTCTTCACGGAATTCCTTCTTCATGCATATCTCTTCTTATGTTTTATCTCTATCTTCTTTCCTTTAATCAGCTACTGTCCTTATCTGATCGTCTTTCAGCACTTAAGTTCTGATATCTATCTTCTGATGATTATCTCCTGATAATATAAATACTGATATCCTTAAGTCCTGACTTCCAGTATAAGTACTGATCAACAGTTAAGTACTGATCTATCCTGTTCACACAAGATCTGAAAGCTAAACATAAGACATATTAGCCATAACATTATCAAATATATCTAACAATCTCCCCCAACTTGTAAATTAACAAAATATACAAGTTAAACAGATATTTGATGATGTCAAAAACATTAAGTACAAATGCATGAGAAATAGACTAGATAACTACAACTTACAGTCCTTAAAGTTTTACCAATTTCAACTTCTGATAACAACTTCAATCTGCATAAATATCAGAATTTAAGCAGTTGTAGATCTTCGACTTGGCTTCATCAACTTCTGATCTCTCTGATGTCAGGAGTTGTTCTGAGATAGTTCTTCAACAAACATTTCTCAGCATATCTTAGTTCATCAATCATTCTCCTTTTAACACCTTTAAGCTCTGCAGTATCTTCACCAGTTTGAAAGATTGCAGCTCTGAGATCATTAATCTTTGCTTTCCTTAACTCCTGGTCTAGTCTTATGACATAAGCTTTGTCAGATTCAAGATTGAATTCAAGTCCCTTAATACCAAGATACGTTCTGATCTGTGCAGTATTAGGCTTCATATCAACAATATCCCCATTGTGATCTCTGTACTTTGGAACATATCTGCTGTCAGACTTAATAGAATAAAGCCTTTTCTGTCTCTGAATCTGTTCTTTTAAGTAGTTTGCAGCAGTCTCTGTTATTCTGTCATCCACTTGAAGTAAGAAAAGTACATGCTCCAATTCTTCAAAATACTTCAAAGGAATGGCATTTTGTCTTATATGATAAACCCTACCATCTGTCATGAAATACAACATGATGTATTCTTTCAAGTAGGTATGGTAAACCATCTGTACAGATTCTAGTTGATTCAATCTCTCAGGAGTTGCTCCAATACCTGGTTCACTCAAGGAAGTTGGATCATCGGTAGTGTTGTGTACTCTTCTTTCATCAGCACTTCCCAATCCAGTTTTATCTCTAGCTTCCTTTCCAGTAACTACTCTTGCTTCAAAACCACTTGGAGTAGTCTTCAAAGATTGAGTCTGTTTTGCTTTAGTGAATCCTGGTAGGAGTGTTTTAGATCTATTTTCTGATATCAAGTTAACTTGAGCACTGTCAGAGGTTACTTGCTTCTTCTGAATATCAGAACTTACAATTTCTTGACTCTGAACAACTTGAGCCATGTCAGAGGTTGTTTTAAGAACTTTTCTTGAAGTCAAAGCAATATCATCTTTTCCATCAGTAATTTCTTCTTCCTCAGGAGGTACATAAGGCTTGATAGGTTCACCAACCTTTTCTTTACCCTTGGATCTTGGATCTATCTGTGGTTGTGATCTAGCCAAATCTTTTTCAGTATGTATCCTTTCTTTGATCACAATGCCTTTAGGTTTTGGAAGTAACTTTTTACCAGAAGCTTCAGATTTAGATGTGACTTTCTCTAATTTAAGTCTGGCTTCTTCTTCCTTTAAACTTTCCAAGTCCATCCCTGGATTTTCTTGAAGAAACAACTGTCTTGACATTTCCTCATCAAGATCTAGAAGTTCATCAGAACTTATCCTTTTACCAGCAGCAGAACTTATTCTTTTCCCAGTATCAGAACTTGTTCTGTGACTATCTTGTCTTGATGTAAACCTTCTACCTAGACTATGACCACTACCCATTCCAGAGTTTCCTTGGTCATCTTTTCCATGATCCTTTCCTTGCAGTGTCTTGTTGTTTTTGCATTTGGACTTAATGACCTTCTCCCCCTTTTTGGCATCAGCAGGTAATAAAAGAGAGATAAGTAGTTTCACTGAGGTCTGGATTTCAGTAAGTTGCGATTGCTGAGAAGCTTGATTTGTCAGAATTTGATCAATCTGAGCTTGTTGCTTCTCTTGAGTTTTCTCAATATAAGCAACCCTGTCAATGGTAGGTTGGAAGAACTTTTTCTTATCAATTTTCCAAACTTGTTCCTGTTTGATAAAGTTCTCCTGAATCTTGTGTAGCTCTGCATGAGTGTTAAAATGAAGACCTTGTAGATGTTTAGTACTCAATGCAGTGACTCTAAGCTGGGTTTTAAAATCATCAGAATATAACATTTCATCAGCTTTAGTCAAGTGCTCAACAAGATGTAAAGCATTTGGAACACATGAAACTGAGTTCCATTCCTTAGTCCACTCCTGACCTGCAGGAGTTTCACTCCAAGGTACTGGTGCATCCCTGATAACAAACTCCTTTACCAGTTCAGACTTAGGAAGAGTCAGTGGAGGAGTATGTCCTGAAGGACCTGCTTCATTAGCATCTACAGTTGTAGCAGCCTCACCAGTATCTCCAACATTTGCAGCATCAGAACTTAGAGAATCAGTATCTTCTGATAAGACAACAGTGTGAGTAGCAATGGAGGCTTCAGCATCCTCTAATTGCTGATCTGATATTAAGTTCTGATCAACAGCCATATCCTGATGCTCACCTAAAATCTGATCATCAGCATCTTGATGCAGAGAAGGTGTTAGTGATAACTCAGGAGTTTGAACAGCATCAGTAACAGGTGTTGTGGAAGGATTATTTGCTGTTGGAGCTTCTAAGAAAAGTATTTCAGGCACAACCAGGTTCTGAATATCAATTTCAGCACTTGTGCCTGGATCAACAAGAGACACAAAAGGTGAATTAGCCTTGTCAGATACAGGTTCCTGAGATGGAGTTGATGGAGAAGAAGTGACTGGAGCAAATTCCTTGTCTTGTGAGATCAGAGATTCCTGATCCCCTTCCTTAGCTGCTTCCTCCTCATCATCTAAAACTGGCCTTTGTGCCCTCTGTTTCTTGTACTTCCTTGTTGATTTGGATTCCTTGGGAGTTTCAGGAACCATCATACGTCTAAGCCTCTTGAGAAGCCTAGAACCTCCAATTGCAGAATCCTTCTGAGAAGTTGCCTTCTCAGCTTCATTTACCACAGGTTCTGAAGAAGGAATCTGATCCTCAGAATCTGATTCATCTCTCAAAGTAATTATCCTCCTCTTTTGAGGTGTGTGAGGAACAGTCTTTGTTCTCTTTGGCTTAGAGGATGTAGGCTTCACAGTAGGTGCTGAAGAAGAAGGTTGAGCAGTCTGTGAAGTGGAGAGATAGGATTTGAGATAAGTTCTGAGGGTAGATTGAGTAGAATGAGAGGTAGGTACTGAGGTTGATGGATTTTGGTTATGGTGAGTTGGTTGAACATTTGAGTAAACAGATTTGTAAGTAGCAGGATCAGCATGTACCAGAATCTGTTTCACAGACTGAGGAATCTGTAATTGTCTCACCATTGATTTCTTTGTGTCAGCATTTATCAGGTCGTTAAAGTACCTTTTTGCAACCTTAAAAGGTGGGGTTAGAGTGCTGACTAACTGGGGTTCAGCAGTACAATACGTATAAATAAGTTGACAGAATCTAGCAAAATAAACAACATCTCGATCCTCTGTCATCCTATCCCCAATAAAACCAATTATTCCAGTTGCAAAATCAAAATGAGTTTGATGGATAATAGCATACCCGATGTGCTAACTCATAATGGGAATAGCATCAAAATTTGAACACTTGTTGCCAAAAGCCTTGGTGATGCAATCGAAGAAGAAACTCCATTCTCTTCTGATATTAGCCCGTTTCAACTGTCCAAGTTTCGTCAGACTCTTTTCATATCCCAAATCAGTCATTAACCCCCGAAGTTCTGATTCCTCTGGTATAGAGAAGGTACAATCTTCTGGAAGATGTAATGCTCTTCGTACTGTACCAGGAGTGACTACATAGGATGAATCACCCACTTGGAAGATAATACTGGGAGTGCCTCGTTTACCACCATCATCAAAAACTCCAGTCCTCCAGAACCGCATAACTTGTTGACTTGAAAATAATTCAGGCTGAGTTAAGGCGTACCCAACCTCACTATGTGCAAGAAGATCTTGCACAAAGTGCAATTCAGATGGAGCTTCAGCATGATCAAGAATTGCAGAATAGTTGTTTGGAACAAACTTTGCTCCATCAATGATTAAATCCTTTGGTGCCATGTGAAAAAATGTTGAGATTCAAGTATGCCTGTTAGGTGTTTGAGATAATGTCTGTATGAAAAACCAACGTGAGAAAGAATGAGAAAGAGAGTAAAAGTAAGAAGAGAGATAAAGTATAAAGAAAATAAAAGATTAAAGAAATCTTCTCTCTGTTGTTCTTATACTCTGAAAAAAAATGTTACCGTTGGACATCTGTCAGACATGCAGTAATAACGGATAGTTACTGGGCTCGAGAAAACAGGAATGATTACTTACCCAGTTGCCTTGTTTCAAGGAAAAACCGTTCCATTTATCAAGAGACACAGTTTTAATTCAAAATTTAAACCGTTAGCACTGATTGAATTATTTTTCACTGCAACATTAATATTCTGAAAATGAATCATGTTAAAAATGACCGAGATAATTTCGATGAATAAGTGCTGACAGAGAATCAGAACTTAAATGAAGACAAAATTTTAAATGGTCATCAGAATATCAAGCAGGATTTAACAACACAAGATAAAATAACTCAGAGACAAAATCTTGAAGTAAAAACAGTTTTCATTAATATATCAAGTCAATACATATATGAAATAGAAATTACATCAATACAAGATTTTCCCTAAGCTTCTAATCCTAACGTCAACAGCTTTAGTCCTAGCTAAGAAGCCTGACAAAGCTGAGGATGAAGAAGAACAGGAAGAAGACGAGATTAAGTCATCTTCCTCTTCCTATCTTCGACGAACAAGATGGCGAGTCGTATGATTCGCTCTTGCTGACAGATAGCTTCCCGTATTTCCTCCTCTAGGCGCTCCAGATGGCGATGATAATCCATCTCGAAGAATAGAAGGTGAGCCAGCACCTCCTGTGGGACAGAGTCCCAGATCTCCTCAGGAATGGCTGTTATATGCCACTCCTGCTGCCAGTCAGCACAACTGAGCTCCATTGTAAAGGTTTGTGTGTTCAAAAACATGTTGTATCGAACCATTGTGTTTTTGACAGAAGAAGGAGGATAAGTGTGTGAGAAGAATGTGATGGAAAGACTGATGTGAAGTGGTTGTTTATATAGGCAAAAGAATGCCAAGAGACGCAAAGATATTTAATGCTGACAGGTAGAATTAATTCTACCTCGTCTCCCTAGACTTTGAAAAAGAATAACAGTCATTGGAAAGAGGAATCATGGTCTAGACCGCACAAGACACAAGAAACAGTGGACTGTTCAAGTACAAAACCATTAATCCTAATCATAGTGACTATTAATCTTCCACTTCAACATATGCGAGTACAAACTGAGACTGTTATGAAATTTCATTCAAAGATAAGCCAAGTAAAGGATTAGACTGAGAAATCAGAACTTAGACCTATACCAGAACTTAACAATCATCAGAACATAATTTCTTAACTCGAAAAAGGAATGCTCATCTTAGTAAATCCTCATACAAGTTCTTAGTTATGAACGTCAGAACTTAACCATCAGAACGTGTAACTAGAACTTGTCCTCAGAATTTGTGCAAAAATGACACAATGACTGTTTATCTAAAATAACATAGACCACCACAGAAATTTTCATCATTCAGATGGAGTGATTAGTGTGTGCATTAAGCTAAAAACAGACAAAGAGTAAAGTCTGATTCACTTCAGTATATCTTAGAAATAAGGCAAAACTAAAATTTTGCTAAAGATCTGTCATTGTCCTGAAACCTACTGATGAATGAGTTCATGCTTGAGTCCACCTCAACTGTTTTGTGCTCATTTTATGCATCTTTTGAAATTCTATTTTACAGTGGCTTCTCAGTGTAAGTGAGTCACGACTGTTTATTAGAATTTATGCTATTATCAGAGTATTTCTCCAGTAATCATAGAGTGTGAAAAGTCACCAAGAAAATATTTTGCTTTTCTAATGCATATTTACTTAATACCAGCAATGCACTTGGGTTGTCCCTTTCACATTTTTACTCTAGATCTCAAAGGAGTACCTGATTTTATTCTTTAATCTTTTTGCTTTTTCTTTTGATAAGGGAGGTTTATCAGCACTTAGTACATTCAGCAGTTTAACTAGTATCAGAACTTAACAGATGAGTAGCATTATTCTAATTTGTGACTTAGTAATAAGATATACAAAGTGAACTTAACTAAGCTCAGTTATCAGAATTTGCTAGTGTCATAAGATTTCCATTGAAATAATTACTTCTTCCATGGAGTCATTTGTTTATTGAAGATTACTAGGTCAGTATCTAGCACAGTTATCCTCATAGGATTGAATAGGTACTAGAACAAACATATCACTTATCAGAGTTTAGAAACATATATCAGACAACAGTCAGTACTTAAAGACATTTATCAATTAAGCACAGAATACACAATGATATTAATTCTGTAAATACTGAGCATAAAGTCTGATAACACAGAGCAAGTCTAAGCAGATTTAAAGAAAGAACCTGAAACCATTCCAAGTTCATTTACCAATCTTGTAAAAGTAGCTTCACATAATGGTTTTGTGAAGATATCTGCCAACTGTTGATCTGCGGGAACAAAATGCAATTCCACTGTACCTTCATCCACATGTTCCCTGATGAAGTGATACCTGATGCTGATGTGCTTTGTCATTGAGTGTTGAACTGGATTACCTGTCATAGCAATAGCATTTTGATTATCACAGTAAATAGGGATTTTGAAATATGTTAACCCATAATCCAGTAATTGATTCTTCATCCAAAGAATCTGTGCACAACAGCTTCCTGCAGCAATATACTCTGCTTCTGCAGTTGATGTGGAAATTGACTTTTGTTTCTTGCTGTACCAAGAAACCAATCTGCCTCCAAGAAATTGGCAGCTTCCACTTGTGCTTTTCCTGTCAATTTTGCAACCTGCAAAATCTGCATCTGAGTAACCTATTAGTTTAAAATCTGATTCTCTAGGATACCATAATCCCAGAGCAGCTGTTCCTTTAAGATACTTAAAGATTCTTTTTACAGCTGTTAAGTGAGGTTCTCTTGGATCTGCTTGAAATCTTGCACAAAGACAGGTAGCATACATGATATCAGGTCTACTAGCAGTTAGATAGAGTAGAGAGCCAATCATACCTCTGTAGTCAGTAATATCTACTGATTTACCGGTATCCTTATCCAGTTTTGTTGCAGTGGCCATTGGAGTGGATGCACTTGAACAATCTTGCATTCCAAATTTCTTTAGCAAGTTTCTGATGTACTTGGTTTGACAAATAAAAGTGCCTTCCTCATTCTGCTTGACTTGAAGGCCCAGAAAATAGCTAAGTTCCCCCATCATACTCATCTGATATCTTGACTGCATTAATTTGGCAAACTTCTTGCAAAGTTTGTCATTTGTAGATCCAAAAATGATATCATCAACATAAATCTGGACCAGAAGTAAGTCCTTTCCATGGTTGAGGTAGAACAGTGTTTTGTCTATTGTCCCTCTGTTGAATCCATTTTCCAGAAGAAACTGAGCTAAAGTCTCATACCATGCTCTAGGAGCTCGCTTAAGTCCATAAAGTGCTTTATCAAGCCTGTAGACATAATCTGAATGTTTGGTATCTACAAAACCTGGAGGTTGTTCAACATATACATCTTCCTCCAATTCTCCATTGAGAAAAGCACTTTTCACATCCATTTAAAAGACAGTAAACTTTTTGTGAGCAGCATAAACCAAAAATATCCTTATGGCTTCTAACCTAGCAACTGGTGCAAATGTTTCATCATAATCAATTCCCTCCTGTTGAGAATATCCTTTTGCAACCAGCCTTGCCTTATTTCTTGTAATTATGCCATCACTATCAGTTTTGTTTCTGAATACCCACTTTGTACCAACAACAGATCTATTCTTTGGTCTTGGCACTAGGGTCCAGACTTTGTTTCTTTCAAATTTATTCAACTCTTCCTGCATTGCTTGCACCCAATCAGCATCTTGAAGAGCTTCTTCTACTTTCTTTGGCTCAGTCTGAGAGAGAAAAGAGTTGTATAGACACTCATTTGAAGTACTTGTTCTAGTTCTGACACCTGCATCAGGATTTCCAATTATCAAATCAGGTGTATGTGATTTTGTCCACTTCCTTGAAGATGGAATGTTTTCTCTAGAACTGGATGCTCCCCCATGATCCATGCTATCTTCATTTTCATTTTCTGATGCTCCCCCTGAAACTATGCTCTCTGAGTTGGATTCTTCAGTATTTAGATTTTCAGCACTATCAGAACTTGGCTTATCAGAACTTGACGAATCAGAACTTGAAGAGCCAGATGCATGTTCTGATGTTTCTTGAGATGTGGTAGAATCTTGAGTATGTTCCCCCTGCATAGGTGCATCTTCCTTTAACGTAGTCACCACAGTTTCAATAACATCAGAGTTTAATCCATCAGAGTTTGTAGTATCAGGACTTAGACTTTCAGGTTTTTCAGTATCAGAATATGAGTCTTCATTTTCAAATCTCAGCTGATCATGATCAACGAAATCTTTAAGACCAGTGATCTTCTTGTCATCAAAAGAGACATTGATAGATTCCATGACCACTTTTGTTCTCAAATTATAGACTCTGAAGGCTTTTGTGGAAAGTGGATATCCAACAAAGATTCCTTCATCAGCTTTTAGATCAAACTTTGATAGCTGTTCAGGATGAGTCTTGAGAACAAAACACTTGCATCCAAATACATGAAAATATTTCAGATTTGGCTTCTTTTTCTTCACCATCTCATATGGTGTTTTTCCATGCTTGTTAATGAGTGTTGTATTTTGAGTAAAACAAGCAGTCTGCACAGCTTCAACCCAGAAATAGGTTGGAAGCTTTGCTTCTTCAAACATTGTACGTGCAGCTTCAATGAGAGTTCTATTCTTCCTTTCAACAACTCCATTTTGCTGTGGAGTTCCAGGAGCAGAAAATTCCTGCTTTATTCCATGGTTTTTGCAGAACTCTTTCATTATCAGATTCTTGAACTCAGTGCCATTATCACTCCTTAGAATTTTCACAGAATCTTTGACCATTTTATCCAGCTGTTTGACATGATCAATCAAGATAGATGCAGTTTCACTTTTTGTGTGCAAGAAATACACCCATGTGTATCTGGTGAACTCATCCACTATGACCAACGCATACTTCTTCTTTGCAATAGACATGACATTTACTGGACCAAATAGATCAACATGTATAAGATGATAAGGCTCAAGAATTGATGATTCAGTCTTGCTCTTGAATAAAGATTTTCTTTGTTTGGCTTTCTGACATGAATCACAAAGACCATCAGGAGCAAATACTGTGTGAAAGGCATATGTCATAGCCTACTCGTTTATTCGAGTATTTAACTCAACTCAAATAAGAATGTAATAAGTAAATAGTGGATCAAGCATCAGAGAGATCTCACAAAGTAACATCTGTCAAAGAATAAAGAAACATTGTTCATCTGCAGACTTGAAGATTCACTGGAAGAAGTTCAAGAATTTGATCATGCCTCAGTGATGTAAATCAAGATCGTGGATTCAATCAAGTGACAGAGATCTCGTCAAGGTATCATTTATTACAAGGATTCAATCAGAACAACAGAGTCAAGACATGAAGAAACGTCACGAAAGTTAGTCACTCATGAACCAGACAGTACATCGAGTGTCAGCATTGAAGTGACGGAATTGATTCATAAGTCTCAGTGACTTTCAGAAGATTGTCAGAAGAATGGTTGCTGCTCAGCGTTAGTATTAATTCTCCATTAATTAATTAAGTCATATAATTTAATTAAGAAAATAAATTATATCTGCAAGGATTAATTTATTAATTAATTGAATTAAATTGATTAATTAATTTAGAATTAATATTAAGGAATTACAGAATTTTAATTGGTTTAAATCTATTTAAATTGAAACAAGACAATCTGGATTGTATTAATATGACAATCGGTATGACAATCAATAGTCATACCGAAAGTCATGCTAATTCATTTAATTGTCTTGTTAGAATTTTTATTAGATTAAAAATCTGTTATTAATCTTTGCAAGACAATCTGAATTGTACTTATGTAACAATCGGTATGACAATCAATTGTCATACCGAAAGTCATGCTGGTTCAAAGAATTGTCATTGCAGTTCATTCATCTCGGCTGTTTGATAAAAGAAGCAGAAGACTTTTTGTTCATGCAGCAATAAAACAGAACACACCACAAGAACAAAAGAAAAAGCAGCAGAAAAATATTTCATCTATTCTGCAACTTCAAGATCAATTTTCTAGATTGTAAAGTTAAATCCAATCAACTAGAAATACTTATCTTGTTCTTGTATATCTATCTAGCGGATTAAAATCCCTAGAACTTAATCTCAAATCGCTTTTAGCATTTGATCTTTTAATTACAAAAATAGAAAAAGTTCATGTCGAATTTATTCTAAATTTGTAATAATTGATTTGAGATTAATCCCTTGTAACCGATACCGTAGTTGTAACACCTTTCAAGTTTAATAAAAGTTTTATTTAACTTGAATTTTGTTTCACAATTTTATTCCGCATTTTATTCGACGAAACGGTATTGTTTGCATTCAACCCCCCCTTCTACAAACAAATTGGGACCTAACAATTGGTATCAGAGCCTTCTGATTAACGTACAAATCAAGATCCTAGACTTTTGTGTTTCTTTCACTTCTTGAATTTTTATTCACTCAAAAATTCATAATGACTACACAAAAAGTTGGAACCGTTAAAATTCCACTTTTCGATAAAGAAAATTATGTGATGTGGAAGAAGAAGATGCTACTGTTTTTACAGGTTGCTAATCCCAAATATTTGCAAGTGTTGAAGAAGGGTCCAAAAATTCCTATGGTTATTGAACCAGAGGTAATAGAGAATGATGTGGTGATCACCGAAGCGAGAACTTATGTGAAGGATCCTGAGGACTTCTCTCCTGCTGAAATAGAAGAAGCTTCCCTGGATGCTAGCCTTCAATTAATCTTAGTAGATTCCCTTAATCCCCTAATGAACAGACATGTGATGAATTGTAAAGATTCTAAACATATCTGGGAAACTATTGAGATTATTAATGAAGGCACAGAGGAAGTTAGGGAGAACAAACTAGAAATCCTAACCTCTGAGTATGAATACTTCAAATCTAATCCAGGAGAAGGAATCACTGAAGTGTTTGAGAGGTACAATGCATTGATCAACAACCTGAACATTAATGGTAAATACTATTCCATCAGGGAGGTCAATAAAAAGTTCCTTTTAACACTGCCAACTCATCTCGAACATAGAATCACTGCCATAAGAGAAGCAAGAGATCTGAGTGAGATTTCTTTGGAAAGGCTCTATGGTGTGTTAAAGACTTATGAGTTGGAGCAGATTCAGCAGAAGGAAGTTTACGGGAAAGGAAGAGTGGTCAGCACGTCTACTGCTCTGGTAGCTGATGAACAACAACAACAACAACCACTATATCAACAACAATCTCAACAGTCAGATAGAATGGTACAGTCTTCCAAGGTTGAAGATAATGTGATAGTAGCAGAATTTGATTCACCTACTACAAATCAATCAGGAGATGATTATTATTCCTTGGAAGAACTGGAGCAATTGGAGGATGAGTCAATGGCCCTGATTGTCAAGAGATTCTCAAATGTCAGATTCAAAAGGAATCCCAAGTTCAAGTACAAGTCCAACTACAACAGATTCCAGAAAGGTGGATCTTCATCCTCTAACACCAGCAGTGGTGGGTATAAAACAGGGATGGTTGATCGAAGCACCATTCGATGCTTCAACTGTAATGAGTTGGGACACTTTGCCACAGAATGCAGGAAGCCAAAACAAGCAAGGAAGAACTCTTACGATTCTAATCAGAAGAGTAAATCTGAAAGGGCGTACCTGGCAAAGGGAAGAAGCTGGGATGATACTGACAGTGAAGATGAAGAAGTTGGGAATCTTGCTCTCATGGCTAGTGATGCAAGCACCTCATCGTCAAGAAAAGAGGTAAAACTTTCTGATGCTGAAATGGTTTATCATCTAAGAGGTAACTTAGATTGTGCTCGTCGTGATAATGAATTGTTAAATCAACAAATCAAAGACCTTGAGAAAGAGGTCAATGAATTAAGACTTGTGCACATTAATCAAGATAAACTTAAAGACCAAGTATCTTTTCTAGAGAATAGAGTTGACTGTTATAGACAACTCGAAACTATTCTCAAAGACAAGATCACCGGTCTTGAGGCTAAGGTTAAAGCTTACTTTAATTCTTGTTCGAAGTCCAAAGAGTTTTACAATAAGCAAGCTGTAAATCAAACACATGGAATAGGTTATGATTACAATGCTGCTATTGGAAAATTAGGCATAAACTCCCCTCCTCATGTATGTGCTAAAGGCAGGGAAGTACCACATGTGCTTAAGGGTGTTGATGAACCCCTCTATAAGGAATCAATTGCTGAACCATTTGATGAGACCTCTTTTATTATTCAAGAAGAAATCCGTGCTGAAGATAATGCTAATGGGAAAGCTGTCTCCAAGTCAAGTGTGTCAAAAGTTCCAGTCAAGGTTGTGAAAGCAACTGAGACTAACTCAGACACACATGAGTTGGATAGCACAAATGCCATGTCTACCATGCATAAGTTGCCTATTGTTAATCCTTCTCATAAAGCATGTGGTGTTCCTGATTGTATGTCTTGTGCTTTTAATCTGTTGTTTGCTTATTTTAATGGTAAGCATGCTTCTAATGATAAGACTACTCCTCGTCAGCATGTGAATAATAGAAAGCATGATAGGTCTAAGACTGCTAGTCCTCCTAAAGCTAGAAAGGAGACATTTGTGCCTAAGCCTAAACATAAATCTGATAAGGCTGTTTTAAAGGTCAAATGTTCAGTCATTGAGAATGTTGAGAATAGTGAAATTAAGAATGTTGTTTTGCCTGATAAAGGCCAATTTTACAAGTATGCCGGACCCAGCCAAGCTTGGGTTCCGAAGAAGTTCTAATCCATTTGTATTGCAGGGCATTAAACAGGTACAACCGGTAGTGTGGATTCTTGACAGTGGATCGTCAAGACATATGACCGGAGATAGAGCCCTGCTATCAAATGTGGTTGAGAAAGCTGGCCCAGTGGTTACCTTTGGAGATAACAGCAAAGGTTTAACGGAGGGATATGGCTGTTTGCTAGCTGGAAATGTTATCATTGAAAATGTATATCTTGTGCAAGGACTTGAACACAATCTGCTTAGCATTAGTCAGTTCTGTGACAACGGCTACAATGTTTTATTCGACAAGCTGAAGTGTCAGATTCTGCACAAGAAAAGTGAAAAACCCTCCTTAATGGGAATACGGAAAGGAAATCTGTTCGTAGCTGACATGAACTCTGGAGGCAATCTTGAAGTCAATTGTTTCTATGCAAAAGCATCGTCAAATGAGAGTTGGCTATGGCACAAGAGACTTTCCCATCTCAATTTCAAGACAATGAATTCTCTTGTCAAAAGAGAATTGGTAAGAGGTCTGCCTCAGCTGGAATTCTCTCCAGAAGGACTATGTGAGGCTTGCCAGAAAGGAAAGTCAAAGAAAGCAAGTCACAAAGGCACTGACACATCTTCCATAACTGGTGTTCTGCAATTATTGCACATGGATTTATTTGGTCCAGTTAATATCCTTTCTATGTCAAAGAAGTGTTACTGTCTTGTGATAGTTGATGACTATTCCAAGTATACGTGGGTTTTATTTCTTCACTCTAAGGATGAAACACCACAAGTTGTGATTGATCATATCAAGATGATTGAGTTAGATTCTAACGTCCCTGTTAGAGCAATAAGGTCAGATAATGGAACAGAATTCAAGAATGCACTTCTAAATGGATTCTGTACAGACAAAGGGATTACCAGACAATTTTCAGCTCCTAGAACCCCTCAGCAAAATGGAGTGGTAGAAAGGAAGAATCGTACATTGATTGAAGCTGCAAGAACGATGTTAAATGAATCAGGTCTTCCAATGTACTTTTGGGCTGAAGCTGTCAATACTGCATGTTATACTCAGAATCGAACTCTAATCAACAAAGACTTCATGAAAACTCCTTATGAGATTTTGAATGAACAGAAACCTTCTATCAAATACTTTCATGTATTTGGTGCCAGATGCTTCGTGCTCAAGGATGGAGATGATCGTCGTGGTAAGTTCGAGGCAAAGGCATATGAGGGTATTTTTGTTGGATATGGAAGAAGATCATATAGAGTGTATATCATTGATCAACACAAAGTAACTGAAAGTGTCAATGTTACATTTGATGACACTAAACTCCCTAGTATCCAAACTGAAGATCCTTCTGAGAAACTGAAGTTTGATGATACGTCAGATTCAGAGTCAGAACATGGTCAAGAACCTGAGGTTGTTGCTGTTGAAGAACCTGTTAATCCTGATAATACTCAAGGTAATAGTGATGGAAACTCTGGAAACAATGGAGATACCACTGCTACTGACGGAGAATCTTCAAGTCAACATGGCAACAACTCAGGGGGAGATGCTGAAGGATCATCTAGTAGGACACAACATCACAATGAATTTCAAGGCGAATCATCAAGATCAAATCTTCCAAGACAGACTGTCTGGAATAAAGCTCACCCTTTTGAGTTGATTATTGGTGATCCAGATGTTGGAGTCAGAACTAGACGTGCTACTCAAAATGAGTGTCTGTTCTCAGGATTTCTTTCTGAGATGGAACCTAAGAAAATTGAAGAAGCACTAACTGATCCAGATTGGGTGATTGCTATGCAAGATGAACTCAATCAGTTTGAAAGTCAACAAGTCTGGAAACTGGTACCTAGGCCTGTACACAAGAAAGCTGTTGGTACAAGGTGGGTATTCAGGAATAAACTAGATGAAGATGGTGTGGTTACAAGAAACAAGGCAAGACTGGTAGCTAAAGGGTATTCTCAAGCTGAAGGTATTGATTATGATGAAACCTATGCTCCAGTGGCTAGACTTGAGGCCATCAGGATATTTCTGGCATTCGCAGCATTTTCAAACTTTAAAGTTTATCAAATGGATGTCAAGAGCGCCTTTCTGAATGGAAAGCTGGATGAAGAGGTATATGTAGAGCAACCTCCTGGTTTTGAAGATCCAGATCATATGGATTTTGTTTTCTTTCTTTTCAAGGCTATCTATGGGCTAAAACAGTCACCAAGAAAATGGTATGACACTCTCTCTGAATTTCTTATTGAAAATAGCTTTATTAGAGGTGTCATAGACAAAACTCTCTTTTCTAAAAAACATAAGAATGATACTATATTAGTCCAAGTCTATGTGGATGATATAATATTTGGGTCTACTAATGATAATCTCTGTAAGAGATTTGCTAAGTTAATGCACAGCAAGTTTGAAATGAGCATGATGGGAGAGCTGAAGTTCTTTCTTGGATTACAAGTAAATCAAAGGTTAGATGGAACATTTATTTGTCAATCCAAGTATCTCAAGGAACTCCTCAAAAAATACAATCTAGAGGATTCTGCATCAGCAAGGACTCCATCAACTACAGCTGTCAAGCTTGGACCATGTGAAAACTCCATTAAGGTAGATGTCACAAGCTACAGAGGTATGATTGGCTCGTTACTCTATCTTACTGCGAGTAGACCAGATATTATGTATGCTACATGCCTATGTGCAAGGTTCCAAGCGGATCCTAGAGATATTCATCTCGTTGCTGTTAAACGAATCTTAAGATATCTTAAGGGAACACCAAATCTAGGTATTTGGTACCCTAAAGAATCTGGTTTTAACCTTGTCGGATATACAGATTCAGATTATGCAGGAAGTGTTGTTGATAGGAAAAGCACCTCAGGAAGTTGTCAATTCTTAGGAAGCAGGCTAGTCTCATGGTACAGCAAGAAACAGCAAACAGTTTCCAACTCAACGGCCGAGGCTGAATATATTGCTGCTGGGAGCTGCTGTGCTCAGATCTTGTGGATTAGGAACCAACTACGAGACTATGGCTCTGTATTGAACAAGATTCCTATTTTATGTGACAACACAAGTGCAATAGCCATCACCAACAACCCTGTGCAGCACTCGAGGACAAAGCACATTGACATCAGGTATCATTTTATTAGAGAGCACGTCATGAATGGTACTGTTGAACTATTTTTTGTTCCAACAGAAGAACAAATAGCAGATATTTTCACTAAACCACTTGACGAATCCACATTTACCAGATTAGTTGGTAAATTGGGTATGTTAAATAGTTTTTGTGATTAATTTAATTAATATCTGGAATCTGTTCTTGAATGAATTTACAAATGAATTTTTCATAAATGAAAAATTCATTTGCAAATTTATTTTATCATTTTATCATATTTCTTGCTTATTTCTATGTAATATATATTATCTTATCTATGTTATTTACTCTACTTGTTAATTTAAAATATCTCAGAATATTTTATTTCCTCTAAAAATATTTTTCTATGAATTTTATTTGCTAAAATTCAACAGAAATCTATTTTTGGAATAAAAATAATTAATTCTGAAATATTGTCTTTATTTTCTGTAAAAATTTTAAGTATTTATTTCAGTTTTACTATTTTGTAATATAGTTTCAGTACATAAATAGAAGTCTGTTCCTTTTATTTTATTTTGTTTTCTACTGCAATGACAATCGGCAAGACAATTGAATTGTCTTGCTGAAAATCATTTCAGTACTTATATATATATATATACTTATTTTCATATTAATTCTGTGTGAAAACCTTTTATTTCCAGAATGACAATCGGCAAGACAATTGAAATTGTCTTGCTGAAAGTCATTTACGAATATAATTGTCATTTCAGTGTTTTTCAGTTTAGTTTTATACTGGCAAGACAATCGGTATGACTATTGATTGTCTTACCAGTTATAAACATTATATATATCTATTTTATTTTTATTTTGCCTGGTATGACAATCGGTATGACTATCAGATTGTCATACCAGTTATAATTTTTAATACTTATTCTATTGTATTTCATTTCCTTCTTTTGCCTGGTATGACAATCGGTATGACAATCCCGGATTGTCATACCAGCTGTTATATAAAGGCATGTGTTGTTCTTTTTAAACCATTTTCATCTTAACAGTTCTTTCAAAAAATTGAACGGTTTTTCACTCCTAATTTTTCTCTCTTCTCTCTCCTCGAACAAAAACCATTAACCTGTTATTTCCTTGCTCGAGTTTTTACTCAGCAAACTTAATCATCACTTTAGTGATATATACATATAAGTATATACATAAACAAGTGCTGTTGAATTTTCTGTAAATTCAGTTTGCCCCTTCAATTCCTTTTTAATTTTAATTTCTTATTTGTGTCTTTTGGTGTGTCAAAACTGTGTTAGTGATTTAAGAATTTTAACGAGATACATTTCTGTCTAAATTTTTCGATTATAATTAATTTAATTCGAATTATTAAATTAATTTAATTAATTCGAATTTTCTTAATATTATTCTTAAAATTCTGAAAAGCTTGTGTCTTATTATTATTTTATAAAAAAAAAATGGCTCTCAATTTCCAAATTGTCGCGCATAATCTAGTTGGTTATTTCAATCCGGAAAAATGTGATGTTGAAAAATTTAAGCCTTGGATTAGATTTTTAAATGATCATTCGATTGTTAGCTCTGCTATTAAATCAAATGTGATTTTAAACGTCGATCTACTTAGACTGATTTGCACAACCTCTACTGTGGCCGATGATTCAAAATCTTTTTCATTCACCGTGGCAAACACACAGTATGTAGTTGATGAAACAGTCGTCAATCGTGCGCTAAATTTTCCACTTGACAATTTCTGTAATTTACCCTCTGAAAATGATATCACAAATTTTTTCAATGCTATTCACTATCAGGGGGTGATCAATTTAACCAAACTTTCTAAATCAAATTTGGTGTCTGAATGGGATATTTTCTTCGATACACTTTCCAAAGTGTTTGCCAACTGCACAAAATCTAATTTTCATAACATTACTTCCACCCTGCAGTATATTGGTCTTGCGGTTGTTTTCAATCAAAGGATCAATTTTGGCAAACTACTTTTTCCCATTCTCTTGAGACGTCTAACTTCTGCTTTACGTGATCATTCTACAAATCGTAGGGTATCATGTTACTATGCTCGTTTTCTTATGCTCATAGCAGATCATCTACTCACCCCTGAACACAAAGCACTTTTTGCTAACTCTGCTGTAACCGAACCCCCACCAGTTAGCAAAAAGATTTACACTCGCCAAGACACAACCTTCAAATTTATGCAAGTACCAGTACTTGTATCTGCTTTCATGGCCAATTATATTCCCTTGCCTATTTTTAATCTTCCCGGCCATGAACAGCAACCTCAACCTCCAGTGGTTCAAGCCACCCAGGCTCTTCCATTACAGGTAGTAACTCCTCACTCTCTCTCTCACTCTCTTCCTACTTCTGTTAACAGACCCTCAGTGGTTGATAGGGCTGACCATGAAGTTGTAGAACCACAGCTTCAATCCCAGGTCATAGAGCCAAACACAGAGTCTCATTCTATCTCACCCTCTCCCCCACTGTCTAAAATGTTACCCAGAAGATTATTAGGAAGTAGTACAATGTCAAATATGAGTGAACCCTCAGCTCTGCCTCCTCCTAAGAAAAGAAAAACCTATTCTGAGGCATCTGAAAGCTTATCCTTGTCCTCCCAACAGGACATGGACTTTGAAATGGCCAATGAACAGTTACTAGAGGCATTCTCTCAACAGGATGCATTTATTGAAATTCGCCATCGGGCCATGGCATCTTGTACTGAGTCAAGCACAATTCCATTACTCACAATGGAACCATACACTTCCCCAGATAATACTCAGGACACCCAGCGAGGAGTGCACGTAGAGTCGGTTACAGTGCCTGCCATAGTTACGGCAGAAGAGCAGTCACATGCTTCAGAGGGAAAATCTGACTCTCCGCCATCTTTAATAGAGTCATTTTCTCCCCTCCCAGATCCAACAACTCTGGCTCCCTTATGGGATTCTCCACTCACAGATTTATCTGGAGAAAGTGGAGGGCAACTCGGTCAATCTATCCCTGAAGCAATTCAGACATCTATTCCAAAAGATTTGATAGCATTGACTGAGGATCGGGACTCGCGAATTCCCATTGCACCACCACTGACCTCTCTTGAAGAGGCTAGGGTGATTTTTAATGCAGGTACACAAGAACAGCAATTGGAAGACTCCTCACGAGCAATCATATTGAGAGAAACACATGCACGTGAGATGAGTGAACCAAATACGAGTGAACTTCAGGTGAGAGCACACACAGACACTGATACTATCAACCTGTTAGCTCAGATTGCTGCCCTGAAAGAAGAACTTGCTAAAAGTCAAGCTGAAGCTCAAGCATTCAAAGCACAGGTGGTTGAACGGTCTTCTTCTTCCACCTCTGTCGACAATCAGCTTGCAATCATAAGGAATGACATCTCAGATTTAAAGACTACTGTAATACCAAAGCTCAATTCTATTCAGGACACTCCAAATTTATCAGCTGATGACATATCCAACTTCTGCTCCCTACATACAAGAATGACTTCTCTTGAAGACCTCGTTGAGATGAATCATTCACTGGACAACTCAAGATTTCTAAAGATAGAGACGGGCATGGAACATCTAAATGAAGGCATGAAGCACTTATATTACATGATCAAGAATTCTCATTGCCCTAATGAAGAACAAAGAGCTTATTTTGAAGGACCGTCTGGTGGAGGATCAGGCTCTGGAAGTGGTGGAGGTTTCAAAGGAAAGTCAGTAGAGGATCCCTCAACTAAGGGGGAGAAGAAAGGGAGTAGTTCCAAAGGGAAAGAAAAAGATACTTCTGCTGGAGATAAAGGAAAGGCTGATGATGCCTACTACAGTGGAGAACAGGATGACTTCGATATTTTTGACATTCCCACTGAACCAGTTCAGGAAGATAAAGATGGGTTATTTGAAGCTGAAGAAGAAAGTGATTTTGAAGATTGGGAAGAAGAAGATACAGTGGATCCTAGGTTTGAGAAAGAATTTCAGAAAGAGCAGTCAGAGATGCAAAGAAAAGAAGCTGAACTCAAGAAGGTCTCACAGATCATTGATAGGAGAAAAGACATACAAAGAACAGAAACTCTTCAAAAGCAACGTCTTCATGACATTAAAGCTCAAGAAAGGAGAAGAGATGTCAGACTGAAGATTGGTGGAAAGTGGGATGAAGCTAGGAGAGTACTCGATATGCCTCAGCTATGCACTAACAATGATAGGCAGTTCTTACATCTTCTTGACAGGCTGGAAATCTCAAATCCTAACAATGACATGTACATGAATGCTATCAAGACTGAAGTCTCAAGGATCACAGCTGCTTTTGATAGATCCCTAAATGAGATGAGCATTTTTGTATATTGTCAGAGTGAAGGATCATTCAAAGTGTCACTTCATCTATTTGAGAATCGTTCGTTGTCAGAGATTTGGGTTCTTTTAAACAAAGTGAAAAGAAGCTCAGAGTTGAATGAAGTTCTTCGGGAAAGGCTTAAAGAGTTTGCCAGCAGGGCTAGTCCTCAAGTGGTCAACAATCCTCATCAAGTGAGATTCTTTAAGTCTGATTGTCTTCAAATCTGTCAGCTAGATGTACAATCTCTTAAAGACTACTCAGCTAAGCATCTGGTCTGGATGGAACATCATTTGAGAACTGCTGGATATTCATCCATGTTGAAGACTCAAGCTGCTGACTTGATTCAAGCTTATTGTGAGAAGAATGTTAAAAGGTACAATCAACTCAAGAATAAGTTGAAGACAGTTGGAGTTCAACCAGTCAGACCTGCAAGCTTCACTTCAGAAAAGGATCGTGTTTTTGACAAGGAATTGCTTCAAGATTTAGAAGAAGGTGAAGTCAGAAGAGAAGACAACTAAAGTCAATTAGCTCAAAACTCAATGTAATATGATTAGAGCGTTATGAATCAAGATAGACTAATGTAGTTATATGTTCAGGCTAGAGGAACATCTATCTTGTATTCACTTGTAAATTTCATTTGGAATCTGGAAAATGTTAAATATAATCCAGAACTTTTCTGCTATTTACTTTACATTACTGTTTATATCTTTTTCTTATTTGTTAGTTGAGTTATCCTCTAGGTATTTGTTGTTATTGTCTAACAAGCAAATAGGGGGAGATTGAAAGGCATATGTCATAGCCTACTCGTTTATTCGAGTATTTAACTCAACTCAAATAAGAATGTAATAAGTAAATAGTGGATCAAGCATCAGAGAGATCTCACAAAGTAACATCTGTCAAAGAATAAAGAAACATTGTTCATCTGCAGACTTGAAGATTCACTGGAAGAAGTTCAAGAATTTGATCATGCCTCAGTGATGTAAATCAAGATCGTGGATTCAATCAAGTGACAGAGATCTCGTCAAGGTATCATTTATTACAAGGATTCAATCAGAACAACAGAGTCAAGACATGAAGAAACGTCACGAAAGTTAGTCACTCATGAACCAGACAGTACATCGAGTGTCAGCATTGAAGTGACGGAATTGATTCATAAGTCTCAGTGACTTTCAGAAGATTGTCAGAAGAATGGTTGCTGCTCAGCGTTAGTATTAATTCTCCATTAATTAATTAAGTCATATAATTTAATTAAGAAAATAAATTATATCTGCAAGGATTAATTTATTAATTAATTGAATTAAATTGATTAATTAATTTAGAATTAATATTAAGGAATTACAGAATTTTAATTGGTTTAAATCTATTTAAATTGAAACAAGACAATCTGGATTGTATTAATATGACAATCGGTATGACAATCAATAGTCATACCGAAAGTCATGCTAATTCATTTAATTGTCTTGTTAGAATTTTTATTAGATTAAAAATCTGTTATTAATCTTTGCAAGACAATCTGAATTGTACTTATGTAACAATCGGTATGACAATCAATTGTCATACCGAAAGTCATGCTGGTTCAAAGAATTGTCATTGCAGTTCATTCATCTCGGCTGTTTGATAAAAGAAGCAGAAGACTTTTTGTTCATGCAGCAATAAAACAGAACACACCACAAGAACAAAAGAAAAAGCAGCAGAAAAATATTTCATCTATTCTGCAACTTCAAGATCAATTTTCTAGATTGTAAAGTTAAATCCAATCAACTAGAAATACTTATCTTGTTCTTGTATATCTATCTAGCGGATTAAAATCCCTAGAACTTAATCTCAAATCGCTTTTAGCATTTGATCTTTTAATTACAAAAATAGAAAAAGTTCATGTCGAATTTATTCTAAATTTGTAATAATTGATTTGAGATTAATCCCTTGTAACCGATACCGTAGTTGTAACACCTTTCAAGTTTAATAAAAGTTTTATTTAACTTGAATTTTGTTTCACAATTTTATTCCGCATTTTATTCGACGAAACGGTATTGTTTGCATTCAACCCCCCCTTCTACAAACAAATTGGGACCTAACACTGTGTTTGGCAATCCTCTCACAAGATCTTTCTTGACCAGTTCATTTATATTGTTAAAATTTAAATGAGAGAGTTTCTTATGCCAATTTCAGCTTTCTTCAATTGATACTCTACTTAACAGACAGATTGCAGAGCCATCAGCACTTGTTGAAAGCTTAGCTTCATAAATGTTACCACGTCTATATCCTTTCAGAACAACTTTGCCTTTAGATTTACTCACAATTTCACAGTGTTCTTCAAAGAAATCAACATGATAACCTCTGTCACAGATTTGACTTATACTCAGAAGGTTGTGTTTAAGTCCTGAGACCAGAGCTACTTCTTTAATGATGACATTCCCAAGATTGATATTTCCATATCCCAATGTTTTTCCAATGTTGCCATCTCCATAAGAAACACTTGGGCCAACTTTCTCCACAAAGTCTGATAGCAGGGCCTTATTTCCAGTCATATGACCTGAACATCCACTGTCCAGAACTAGAATATTTTTCCTGTTGCCCTGCAATCATAAGGACCACTAATTATTAGTTTTAAGGACCCAGACTTGCTTGGATCCTTTGGTCTTATTAAGTTTGTTAACATTTGCAGCGGATTTAGCATCAAAGTTTATGTTAACATTTTTCTTATCAGAATTTACATTATCAGACTTTGAATCAGAATTTATACTAGAAGGAACAATGGAAACTTTCTTCAAAGAAGGTTTTATTTGATAATAATCATAGTACAGACTATGATATTCCTTACAAGTATAAATGGAATGCCATAAACTACCACAATGAAAACAAGGATTTTGTGGTTTGTATCTAACTGACTGATTCTTAACTCCTGGTTTCGAAGGTAAGGAGTTAATATTCTTATTTTTCCTGCAAAAAGAAGCCAGATGGTTAGAACTTCCACAGATATGACATGTTTTCCTAGGTGCATCAGGAACAGGTTTATAATCATTGCTTTTATTCACACCTTCCTTTCCATTCCTATTTTTCCTAGGTGATTTTACCTTGTTTGCATTCTTGACATCTTTCAGCTTATGCTTAAGCTGCTTCCTTGTCATTAAGCCTATATTTACTTCAGCTGTCTTTTCCTGTTTTAGTTTGTCAGAAGTTAATTCCTCTTTAACTTCTGATTTCTCATTATCAGACTTTACAGTTACAAACTTAACAGGTTTTAACTTTGGCTTTTGCTTAACAACAGGCTTAATTTCTTCAGTTCCTTTATCATTCTTATTTTCTCCATAACCTAAGCCCTCTTTCCAATTTTCACTACTTAGCAAATTTTGAGTTGTTCTACCAGAGTTAGTCCAAGTCCTGATTATTTCTCTTTCCTTTTCTAACTCAGTTTTTAGAGATTCATTCATTTTTAGCACTTCATCCCTAACATAAAAAGCATCATCTCTATCCTTCTGAGTTTGATGGAATATGACTAACTCTTTTTCTAAGAAATCATTTCTTTTCTTATATGCAAGATTTTCAGAAGTTAATCTTTCACATGTTAAAGTTTGATCTCTATAGCTAACAAACATGGTTTTAAGATATCTTCTCAACTCATTAATATCATCAGTATGAAAAGCATAAGTAGTCTGAGGTACCTTTGTTTCAGCAGCTTCAGAACTGCTCTCAGCACTTTCTTTATCAGCATTTGCCATTAATGCATAGTTCTCCTCACTTTCAGAGTCTGAGGTGTCTGTCCAGCTTTTCTGCTTTGTGACAAGAGCCTTGCCTTTGTCACCCTTTACCTTCTTGCAGTCAGGAGATATGTGGCCTTTCTCACCACAGTTATAGCATTTAACATTGGTGTAATCTCCTCTGTCAGATTTTCCTCCTCTTCCTTCAGATCTTCTGAAATTCTTCTTATCAGAACTTATGCGTTTCCTGGGAAACTTCTTTCCCTTCCTGAACTTTCTGTATGCAATCTTTGTGATTCCTTTCACCATAAGAGCACACAGTTTCATCATCTCCTCATCAGCATCAGTCTCAGGCAAGCTTTCAGAATCTGAGTCATCATCACTCTCAGAACTTGATGACTCAGTATCAGACTTTATGAAAAGAGCTTTACCCTTGTCTTTCTTTGAGGAAGCTGCTTTGGGGAATTCTTCTTCAGCCTTAAGAGCAACTGTCCTTGACTTTCCTCCTTTCCTCTTGCTTCTTTGTTCCATCTCCAACTCGTGTGTCTTGAGCATTCCATAGATTTCGTCAAGAGTTGTTTCATCAAGATTGTAGTTGTCTCTTATTGTCGTTGCCTTCAAATCCCAGCATTCAGGAAGAGCTAACAGGAACTTAAGGTTTGAATCTTCAAGATCATACTCTTTATCAACCAATGACAAATCATTCAAAAGTTTGACAAATCTATCATATAAATCATTCAATGACTCATTAGTCTTTGAGTCAAAGTGTTCATACTCTTGAGTGAGTATTGTCTTCCTATTCTTCTTAATTGTGTCAGTTCCCTGACATCTTGTTTCCAGAGCATCCCATATCTCCTTAGCAGTCTTGCAGTTGATTACCCTGTTTGACATTACATTGTCAATGGCACTATGCAGTAAGTGTCGTACCTTAGCATCCTTAGCAATTGATGCTATGTCCTCAGCAGTATAATCACTCTTCTCCTTTGGTACGATCGTTGCTGCTTCACCTGCAACTGCAACAGCGAGTTTGGTTGGTTTGTGAGGACCTTCCTTGATTCTATCCAGGTATTCTGGATCTGTTGCTTCCAGGAACATGGTCATCCTTACCTTCCATATGGGATATTCAGATGGTCTCAGTATGGGGACTCTGATGGTCTCATACCGACTCTGAATTTGTGTCTTTGGTGGTTCCTCAGTTGTGGTAGGCTTAGTTGGAGTTTCTGTGTCCGACATGATTGTGTTTGGATCTTTAACTGTATGTAAGTTAACAGATAGGCTCTGATACCAATTGTTAGGTCACACACACACTGTAGAGGGGGTGAATACAGTGTATAGGACACTCAAATCGAACTTAAAGAACTTGAGTAACAGAAAACAAACTTTATTGAAACAATAAACTCTGTTACAATATGGAACTGTTACCTCTCAGTGATGAACAAATATCACGAGAGCTGCTAGGGTTATATAGAATAATAACTTCGATAATGATAACACTTATAGTGTAAACCCTATGCCTGTGTTTATATACTACACAGTTACAAGATAATCGCTAATTGATATGGAATATAATTCTGCTTCCTAAAATATATCAATCAGATATCTTCTATTCCAAGTATTCCATTCTTCACGGAATTCCTTCTTCATGCATATCTCTTCTTATGTTTTATCTCTATCTTCTTTCCTTTAATCAGCTACTGTCCTTATCTGATCGTCCTTCAGCACTTAAGTTCTGATATCTATCTTCTGATGATTATCTCCTGATAATATAAGTACTGATATCCTTAAGTCCTGACTTCCAGTATAAGTACTGATCAACAGTTAAGTACTGATCTATCCTGTTCACACAAGATCTGAAAGCTAAACATAAGACATATTAGCCATAACATTATCAAATATATCTAACAAAGTATGAAGGTGTTATGGATAAGGCAGACCAAGGAGAATCCAGTCAAGAATTTCAGAATCAGTTTGTCCGAAACAGGAGTAAAAGATTCAGGAGACAGAGTTTCTCCCAGAGTAGGTCTGATACTATCTTAGTTGCTTCTACTCCAGCTCAGTCAGTCAAGTCTGCAGTGGATTGCAAGTCCTGTGATAGGAGATACAATGGTTCGTGTAAAAATAATGTGCAATGTTTTAATTGTGGTCATAAGGGTCATTATGCATTTGAATGCAATCTAGAAAATCCAGGAGTTACGTTTTACAATTGTGGAAAAGTTGGGCATATTGCAAGGAGTTGTAGAACGGTTACTCAAGATACTACATCTCAAGGGCCAACATCCAGCACAGCTAAAGGCAGAACTTTCAAAAGGACCAAGAGATCGAGCGTTTAGAATTTGGACGTAGTTGCAGCTGATTTGACACCCTTCGAGCTAGAAGAATTCGATGTGATTTTAGGAACGGTTTGGTTGTCCTGTAGTAAGGCAATGAGTGGTTTTTAGAAGAAGCAAATTGTAGAGTGTATAGAAGCCAATAATAAGGTAAGTTTCTAGGTGCAGAAGCAATATAATAAGTTCTACCAATCATGCGAGAAAAAGAGTAATAAGCTAAGGATATAAGGTAGATCCACCATGTGTAAAGATACGAAGAAGAAAATACTTAAGCTGGAGGAAGTGTGAGTAATAAATAAATGCCCCGGAGTCTTTCTGGAGGCCAGTGGAACGAAATAATTACTTCGATAATTGTAAAAGTTATTGGAAAGGGAAGTGAGCATACCAGATATAGTCCCTTGGGGTGCACCAGTGATGTTGTTGGAGAAGAGAAATGAAATTATGAAATTGTGTACTGATTATCGGAAGTTTAAAAAAACGATGAATAAGAATAAGTAACCCTATTAAGAATTGATTACTTATGTGACCTAATTCAAGGAGTGTGTTATTTCTCGGGGATTGACTTAAGATCCAGCCTGAGGACATATCACAGATTACGATTAGAATGAGTTATGAGCATTCCAAGTTCTGGTGACATTATGTGGAGTAACAAGTGTATCAGTTGTTTATAAGAAATTAAGGAACATGGTGTATAAGGAGTACTTGCACTACGTCATAGATTGCTTTAAGCAACACCCTAATTGTGTTGCTATAGATCCGAAAAAATGTTGCTAAAGGCCCAAAAAGGGCTAAGGTAACATCAAAGTTATGTTGACCCGTAACTAGTTAGTATAGGTATCTATAGCAACATAGAAGCTATACTATTACAACACAGCAAATCCTATTATAATAGATCTCAATAGCGACCTACTTTTGTCTCTATAGTAACATATGCATAGTGTGTTGCAACAAATCTTAAAATTTCTTTCAGAAATATAGGGCCCACATGTGGACCCACATAAATAATTCTTAAAAATTCATATTCAGCAATTTGTTTTGTTCTTTTTTCCTTTTATTTTCATAAATATAATCATAAATAGTCAAATATTTAAATCCAAAAATAAATTGAGATACTCCAAAAATAATTACATTAATAACTCAATTTAAATCAATAAATATGAACTCATAAATTATTACAATTAAATGAATCAAGTTTTGTAAAAATACTACAAAACCAATATGTAAAAATACTACAAAACCAATTAACAGAGAAAGGCTTGCATATTTGCTCAGGTAATGGAGGGCCTTCAACAGCTTTCCAACAGTCGGTATCCTTCTCATAGACCTTAAGTTTTATCCTTTCATGTTCCGGAATAACAAATAAGTGCCCGTAAACAACTACACTTGAACCAGTCCAGCCTTCCCTCATACCAGCCAGCAGGCATACTCTCCCAGTTATTAGTTCTTTGGTCATATATTTGACCTTTCGGTATTTCATAAAAGGGCCAGAACCATCCTTCAGTAACAAGAATCCAAGCTCCTTTCGACATGTGAAGAATCTTTCCTTACTACCAAATAACTGATACCACTGCCTACAAACAGCCCTGCACGTTGTATGTCGCTCTACTGACAGGCGTAAGAGACAATTGAGAGCAACATCATCTGGAAAACCTGGATCAACTGATAAGAGTTCACTTGTAACAATTTACTCAAGTTATATCAGGAGCTACCTTGTGATTATAAGAGTCTGTCCCATCATGGTCTCCAAACTGCCGAGTTCAAACAAGAAATGGTTTCACAGTACATCAGACATAATCCCAATCAAAACTACATTAAAGATCCAAAGGATATCTTGAGTGGAAAGACAAACCCAAAATAGATTGTCTGAGAAAACTGGATCACCTCCAGCTAATAATTTTGACCCTCCTGTTTTCAGATCAACTGATCGAATGGAGCTACTCTCACTATCAGCAATATATGCCACCTTCAAACCTGAAAAAGCACAAAAGAAGAGAACCAGTGTGTGGCTTAAGTCGCTCAGAAATTCCAAATCATGCTAAAATAAGAAATAACTACTATGCTAAATATAGTACCTGGTGACAAAGAGATTCCAGAAGGTTGGGCAAACGATGTATTTAGAGACCCCAACTTTTAAACCCTCAATCACTTCCTCAATTCTCTTAACCCCTTCTACCAAATCACCAGAAAAATCATCCACCACAGTCTTAATCAACCACTACAATCAGTATGTAATTACACATGAAGCTTGTAGTTACAGCAAGCTCACCAAATTTAAAACTCAAAGAAGCGGGTGGAATAAGCATACCTGTGACGTAAAAGAGGTGCTAATGCTGCATACCTGAAAAGATACCACATAGAATTAGTGATCGCTCCTGAAATGTATACACGTGAAACAGGTAAAGGCAGAAGTCAATCTGCGCCCTTAAGACATGCTTAGTGACCTCTTTTACGTTAAAGAGAAAAAGAGGTAAAATCTGCAGTTAACATAACTAACTGGCAGTTAGAGAAGAAAATTACCTTCTTAAACCATCTAACTCCTCAGCAGTAAGATAGCATTCCCTGCATAAAGCATCAGTTATAAGGTCTTCCGGACTTTCAGTCCCGCGAACAGCAATCACAACAGATTTGAGGTGATGAAGTACGACAATAAAGTAGGTTGCTTTACACTTTGCCATCTAATAAATAAAATAAAGAACAAAGAAAGAGCATTAGTTGATAAGAAAACATACCGAAACAATTTCCAAAAAAGCTCAAGATCTAAATATTAAAAAATGAATACTAACTGGAGGAACTTAAAAATTGCAACCTTGAAATAATCAATGCCTACAAAGGCTGAGCTGCCTCTACCAAAGAAATACTAATATTCTATATAACCTGGTCCAGTGCTGAGTATTATTTTGTCGATTCTACAGTGTCACCTTATAAGCAAAACTACTTTAAATTGCTTCTATAGAAGAGGATAAAACTAATTAGAATGTTCGTAGTAGCAAATATTGATATTAGTAGTTCTGACTCAACAGAAATGCACAGAGCTAAAGTACGATATTGGAGCATGAGGTCACTGAGCATGTCTTTAAGCAACATTACATGACAAATTGTCGGAAGATATAGAAGTTATAATTTGATCAAGTAGCAAGTTCAAATACACAATTAATAACTAGTTTGCACTGCCACATAACAAATAATCAAATATTTGCAAGCAATAACAAGCATAACAGATACATTGCAACATTTGCAATTAATCAAATATGTAAACCCCAATCGATAGACTTAGCTAGAACACACAAATCAAATAAAATAAGATTCAACTTAAACTTAATTAATAAGATCTTAATTGCAAAAAACTTAAAATGCAGCTTGAGACACCATTTAAGCTGAGTCTTCTCTTAGTTATCTTTGTTGATTACATTTCCACTACATTATTCTATCAATAAGGGTTTATCCAACAACTCGAACAAACTCAAACAAAAGTGATAATTAACAAGAAAGATCTGTTGGATTAATATGACAAGTTTATGTGCAACACAATTCAATTGAACAAATTTAAGTGGTAATAAAACTCTACAGCAAGAAATTTAAATAAATCAGCAAATAAAGTAACGCAAACATAAGTAAACTAAAACGAATCTATTTCTTACCAAATTCCAATTCTTTCACACATTTAATCTCCGTCAAACTCAGCCCCATTATGTTTGCACTAAAAACAGCAAAAAAAACACTTACAATCAAAGAAATGCCTCAGAATTGCAGAATTAATCAACAAGCAGCTTAAAAAGCAATTCAGTCCCGAAAGATGGTGTATTTTAATTTAATTTCCTCATCAGTACCAAAGTAAACAAAACATAAAGCAATCAAATTAAAAACACAACATAAACTAACAATTAAGTGATAATGTTCAGACAGCCAAGGGGTTGTCTTCAGAACCTAGGAAAAAACCCCATCAGAAATGGAATAATTACAGTTTAATTGAAAATAGATACATGGAGATGTAAGTCTTGAAGAGAGGGTACATGGCTAAAGGGCGTTTGAAACGAGAGATGAGAAGATGTAAGAAGCCAAGAAGCACATAAAAGAGTCAAGGTTTGTATGTATATAACGATTAGGGTTTATTGTTTTTATTGGGCCTTTTTACTAATCTAAGCATTGAGGCTTTGGATCGGCCCAATGTCAAACGCATGACCCAGAATTTTAATCTGTCCGTTAAATTTATCTTATTACTCTACATTTTTTAAACAAGACTATGTAATTATTATGCGTTTAGAAAAAGTGCTGTTGAAAAAAAATATTATTGTAAAATATAAATGACTCTTTGATAATTTTTTGTTATCAGTATCCGCTTTGTTAAAAATTTCAATTCCCCGCTTTGTTAAAAATTTGGCCGCCCAAGCCCAAACAAGATTTTACAGGCCCAACCCATTTAATTTTCACCATTTACTTGTTTTTTAATTTTTTTAATTTTACACATTATATATAATTTAAAAATACAATTAATTTAATTATTTAAAAAAAAACTATTACTAGCTTTAAGATATTTTTCAATAAATAGACATTTCACTCATTTTAATAAAAAAAATTAGATTTATTAAACTAACTATTAAAATTTATTCTTTTAATTTTAAATTTAAATGAACTTTTTTGATGGTTATAAAATGTAAATATATAAATTGTTTGATATAATCTTACTTTCCGGGACAAATCAATGAATTATTTTATCTAAATCAAATATTTATAAAAATAAATTATATTTTTAGTTTAACTTTAAATTTAAATTTTCTTTTATTCTTAGTCTATAGCAACACATTATATCATGTTAACTCTACTTAACACATCAATGTCCTATGGCAACACAGTACTATACCTTTAGTAACGCGCATAGTGTAGGTGTTATGATAGGAAGAAAAATTTCACATCTATAGTAACATAATCTAAGGTAACACCCCCACTCAAATGTTCAGATAGGCCATCTATGGCGTAGTGTTGGATAAGAAAATTGTATTTATTGATAACATCCTTAGCTTTTCAAAGATTAAGAAAGTCTGTGTAGAACGCTCAAGGATTTCCCTACGAAGATTAGAAGGAAAGAAACTATACGCTAAGTTTTCCAGTATGAATTTTAGCTGAGATAAACAAAGGATTCCGATCTTTCCATTAAAAATCACCTAAGCAAAGCCGATATAGTAACAGATGCCCTGTGCAGAAAAAAAAGGATTGAATGTGATTAAAATCACTGGGTAGTTAATAAAAGAATTGGAAAGACTGGAATGTGAAGTTCAAATACCTGAAGGTGAGAAGAAGTGAAGATACGAGAATACTTTCCAGCCTTAATTGATGGCAATGAGTAAGAAGTGTTCAAATGTTTGGAAATTAAGTTGAAAGTGAGTACCATCTATCATCTTTAGGCGAAGGGTCAAAGTGAGATGACGATTCAGAAGATATAAAATATGTCGAGACTATATACATTTTGGGTTAAAAGAAAACTGAGGTAATCACCTATCATTGATTAAATTTTCCTATGCTAATAGTTATCATGCTAGTAGGGGAATGCTACCTTGCGAAGCCTTGTATGGACATAAGTGTGGGTCCCCACACTAGTGGGAGAAAATGGAAGTAAAGATGTTGTTAGTTCTGAGTTAATTCAGCATACCAAGTATGTAGTGATGTTGATTTGGAAAAGAGTTGAAGCAGCTCGGGATAGACAAAGAAAGAAGGAGAACTTGCATTGAAAGAGTGTGGATATAGAAATAGGATCATTGGTGTTGACAAAAGTTTCACCTTGAAAGAGATTGGCTAGGTTTGAATATAGGGGACAAGTTGAGTCCTAAATATAGTGAACCGTTCGAGGTATTGATAAATATAGGTAGAGTTGCCCATGAGTTGATGTTGCCTCCGCAGTTGCAGTATATATATATATAATGTATTCCATGTGTCAATGTTAAGGCGATATGTATCCGATTCGAACCAAGTCATTGATTAGGAGCCAATGGGCTCTTATCCAAATTCATTCTGCGTGGAATGTCGATCCAAATCCTAGATCGTTAAGAGCGAGTCCTTGGGAATGAGTTTATATCCATAGTGAGTATGTTTTGAATAAATCCCCAAGTAGAAGAGTCTACATGGAAGTTAGAGTCAGATATGCTTGACAAATATATTCATTTGTTAGTTAGATCATATTCTGAGGACGGAATCTTTTTAGGGGGGAAGGATGTAACGACTCATATATTTTTTTTTATACTATTTAAGTGTGTAATTATTGAATAATTAAATAAATAAAATATATGTATGGATTCTATCAGCCGTGTGTTATTTTATTACTATCTATGTGTGATTTTTTGGTGTACCGGGTTGTTCGCGTAATTAATTATTGAGTTGTTCTGAATTGTTTTCACTTTTAAAAGTGGATTTAATGCAAATTTATTTGCATAAATATTTGAAATGTCTCTAAAATTGTTTTTATGGTTTTATAATTACAATAATTATTTTTGAGATTTTATAAAATTTAGAAATCAATATTTCATCAATTATTTAGCCCTGTATGATTTTCTGATTTTATTTATTTGTAAAATCCGTATTTAATTTCAGAATTCTTCAAAAATTATGAAACTCGTTTTTTAAGTTTGGAATATTCAGAGAATTTAAATTATTTTGGGAATATTTGGGATTAATTTCACGCGCGCGTTATTTCGATTAATTATTAAAAGCGTGTATAAATTATATTTCAGATATTATTTTAAAATTACGAAATTTATGTTTTTATTAACTTCGGGATATTTATAACATTTTAAGACTATTTTCGTGATTTTATGAAATTGTCTTAAGTGCAACTCGATTCGTTAATTATGAAATGCGGGTATATTGCGAGATTAATAAATGCTTTAAAATTAAGAAAGTTTTATCTTATTTGTTTATGGATATTTCGGAAATTTTAAGATTATTTTGGAACTGTTTCGGTGAAATTTTATTCGCTATATATATCGTTAAATTCGCGATTTAACGTCAGAATCAGAAATTTCAGTCTAATAGGGAGTATGTGTCCTTTATTCTAGACACGTGTTTTACTCTCGAAACAGCAGCCCGGATTAACATCACTTCACAGTTCTCTCTCATCTCTCTTGTCTTTTTCTCTCCCTCTCCCTCCTTTTCTTCTCCTCCCGCCGGTCCTCTGCTTTCCGGCTTGTGGTGACTGCTTCGGCCGCTGTTTGGCTCCGGTTAATTATTCCTCTCGTGCTCCTGGTTGTTGCGCGTGTTCTAGTCGGAAGGCCCAAGAACTGGCATTGGACGAAAGATAGTCTGGTGGTCAGTCGATAAGCTCAGTAAGGTCCCAATCGAAGGACTTGAGTGTTAAGGTCGAATCCAGGGTGATCTAGTGGATAGACGATAAAGCCTGAGCATTCGAGTCGGCTCAAAGTCAATTAGTAATAGTTGTAAAGCTCTGCAAGGCAAGTATCCCTGAAAAAATCTTTTACAGTTCAGTATATATGAATAATTGTTGATTTAATTTACGTCCTGGAATATAACATTTTAAGTTACGTATTCCCCATATTTAAATATGTTTTATTAACTGATGTTTTGGGGAAAAAGTAACTTCTGAAAATGCCTATCTCTAGATTGTGATTAAATTGGAAAGATTTTAGAATGTGTGTTGTGATATAATTTTTTAAAAAGAGATAGGTATAATTGATTTTGAAAACTGGATAAAAATGGATCAGATATTGGATGGTTGTGTAAGAGGTCCGTAACGGCCCAGTGGGTTTGCGTAAGTGGCTAAGTCGGTTACGCATTTTATTTAAACCGCTTAGTCCTGCATGACAGAGACCTAGCTAGTCTCTGAGTTCCGGAACAGGTTTGTGGTGAGATGGACTGATCAGCTGTCCCTAGGATTCGTCAAATTATTTATCTGATTTTGATTTATTGATTTCCGTTATGGAACAGATGATTTTGTGGTTCCTGTAACGGAACATATGGTTCTGGGTCCCCGTAACGGGATAAATGGTTTTATGTTTCCTGTAATGGAACGAAAGGTTTGAAAATGAAAATAGCATGCTAAAATTGAACTCTAATATTTATGCACAGCACGCGACTGTTGATTTTTTTTACAGAGCATGCTAGTTTTGATATCCAGTTTATACAAAGTTTAATCATTTTATAACGGATTATGAATTCTGTTCCTATAACTACTTTATCTTAAATCATTTACTTGTTATTTATATAGTGGTACTGCTGAGCAATTGATTGCTCACCCTTGCAGAATGTTTTATATAGGTATTGCAGATGCCTAGGATATTCTTCCGTGGTAGTCAGTGTAACGCCCCCAAATCCGGGGTCAGAGGATTTGGTCGTCACTATAAAACTTCAATCCAAATTAACCTATTTTATTAATAAACAAATGCCAGCGGAAGATATTTATCATTTATGACCCCAAACTAATCCAAGATCTTTTAAGGTTACAGTTCTAGAAACAAGATATCCAAATTCCACAAATAATTTTTCACTTTATTTTTAAAACTCTTTTCAACAATTCTCAATCTCAACACTTAACCCGCTAGTATAACTTCGAAATGAAGTATACTAGGCCCGACTATAAAATAACAAAAATATATGTAATATAATATAATATAAACTACTTTACACAAAAGAACTTACACTAATTCGCAAACCCTGGACCAACCACCTTCCAAAAGCTTCTTCTTTGCTTCCTTGAATTACGCAGTTAAACAGCGCAAGCTAGTCCTTACTAGAGGTTAAATTTGAAAATAGGCAAGTATGAGCGAAAGAAATGCTCAGCAAGATCATTATAGCGAATATAGGGTCGTTTTGATATGAAACCGACATCTGCATTAGAGCAGAACATTTAAAATCATAATTGCTGAATCATAAATTTTTTGTTGAGGAACACCATAATTGATTCCTTAATTGTATTTAAAATTATTTTGATATTTTTGAGCGAAATGCTTCAGCAATACTTTGAATCTTGACGAGAATAAAACTCATAAAACTGTGTTGACGGAAATATCGTAAACAACAATAACAAGAAGCAGTGATTATGGATTGAATCATAAACTTTATTCCAAACCGAACTCTTGATATTAATACTTATTTTATTGTCATATCAAATTAGTTATCAATAGGAACTTTAATGTTCACAACATTCCATACTGAAGTCAACATCAATCATCTATACTAATACCACCTTTGATATTTAACAACAAAATAACTATCAGCATAAATCAGAAACTGAATCAAAACCACATTTCACCTTTAATCCAAAAGAGAATCAGTTAATAAATCATGTATTCTATGATTATCAAAACAATTTAGAAAACCATATTTTAGAATGTAAAAATATCCCATCTCTCGAGAATACGAGTTTTGTTGATTTATCGAAATGGTTATCGTACCGAAAATCTTGCGTCGGGCCGCGCACTGGTCAAACCGTAATCCGGATCGAAAAAGTCAAAACACGAAAATGTCGGGAATTACTAGATTAGGTTAGGAAGGAGTTTTCGGAAGAGTTTCGGATTGTAAACACGTAAAAATGGTTGAAGTTGGACGAGTCCCGGCTTTATAAAACAGTTTTGTAATTACTCAGAAAATAATTAATAATTCATAAATCATTATAAAATCATATAACACTCCAAAAATTACCAGAAAAATATCACAATTATCTATATTTTATTCTGGACATATAAAAATTAGTATACTCAAAGAATATCACATATAAACACCCAAACATCAATTTCAATTATCATATAATTCATTAAAATTCACATAAAAATCACATAAATAATTCCAAATAATAATAATAACAATAATATTTGAAAATATGGGATATTACAGTCAGGGAAGAGTTCCAGTTCCTTCCGTGCCAGGCTCCTATGAGGTAGTTGTGTTGGACCAAAGATGGTCTATTGAGTTGCTGTATTAAGTTAGTTGCGTCAGGATGGTTTGTTGTAAGTCGGTTTTGTAATAGTTGTAACCTAAATCATACTTAAACCTGGAAAAGATCTTGGTAAAGGGGTCGTAATTATATTCTATCATTGAATTGATTATATTATGTTTATTATTATTGTTTTCGGCGACGTCAACTCCTGACCCCGGGGTTGAGGCCGTCACAAAAACACCAATTCAAAGCTTAATGGAGCGTTATAAAGTATCATAAATACCACTCAACAAGTAACCAAAATGAAGCCATGATCATCCTCTATTTGTTTACATCATCAAATCAGTTCGAGGATAGGTAATTTTTCAATTCTTAATTTTAGGTTTTATAGCCGATTTGGGGGTTTCTTGTTCTTGAATCGTTTGATAATTTGGATGTGTAAATAAGCTTTATTATCAGATTTGCAATTGAATGGTATATCTAATCGATGATTATAACCCCTAGATTAGTGAAACCGAGGTTTTGGGTTTTGATATTTTTATATTTTGATTTTCCGGATTTGATATTGATTGTTAGATGTTTATGATTCCAGGAACAGATTAGATGTAATTAGAGCTTTAAATTTGTGTATACCACGTTGAGTTTG
This sequence comes from Apium graveolens, assembly GCF_009905375.1. Lineage (NCBI taxonomy): Eukaryota > Viridiplantae > Streptophyta > Magnoliopsida > Apiales > Apiaceae > Apium > Apium graveolens. Next base: position 176,712,714 of record NC_133651.1, read on the forward strand.
GTTGAGAGAAATGAACGGTTTCCACAAATTGCCGGAAGGTAGCAGTGGTGGACGAAATTCTGGGTCGATTCTTGTCGGAATCGACGATTTGTTGATCATTGGTCACGGTTGTTGTTGGATTGCTGATTCTCTAAGATCGTTTAATTGAAAACAAATCGAAACGATCGAGTTGAGGCCTTTTTCGAGGTGGATCGACGGTGACCGGCGTTTTCCGCCGCCGCCGGAATATGGGAACGGATCGGAGCTTCAAACCCGGTTGTGTTCTTCACAACCAGGAATTTGACCCGATTTCGATCCACATAACCCCCAATCCAATCTTGTTTCTGGATTTTCCTATTAAAATTAATTTAAAATTATTTATAAATTCTAAAAATTGTTTTTAATTCAAAATGAATTTAGTTAATTATTTTAAATAATTAACTAAATTATTTTAAATCTATAAAATTATTTTCTTTATTATTTTCAAAAATCTATATTTGATTTAAATATTTATAGATTATTTTATTTAATTATTTATGTATTTAATTAATAAATTAATTAATTAATTAATTCTATAAATAGTTAAATAAAATGTAATTATTTATAATTAAGAATACTTTCGAGACCCTTAAAAATCATTTTGAGCTTTTAAAAATTGTATAAAGATATTTAAAATTCAATTAATATTATAATTAATTGAATTATTCTTATTTTATTTATAATACATAGCCCGTTCGTACGTTTAATATGAAACGAACGCTTCTAGACTCAGAAAAATATTCTACTTCTATTAAAAATACTTTCGAGACATAAAATCTTTCATTTCGAAAGGTCGCTTTATTTTGTAAATAATTCTGAGTCATATAATTATTGACAGGTCGTATTTTGACGTGATTTCAGTTTTAAACACATCGAGTCGAATGTTTTGACGAACTGAATCATGTTCTACATGAATTATGTGATACGTGCCTTATGTGTTTACGTGTTATGTGAATTATGAGTCTACGTGTCTTTTTAAATGTTATCTGATTAAAATATGATCCTTATCTGTTATTATCGGTGGGTAGACAATAAGAATGAGCATGTAGATTAGAAAATCACATATTGTCGGTTAATTGAAATAGTAACTTTTATAATAGATACACCTAGTTTGAAGCATTCAAAGCCAGACAGTGAGAGTAAAAGGAAAGTTTGATTATGTGTGGTGAATGAGACGAGTAGATATCGAGTAGAGATGGATTTAGAATGGGGATTAATAAATTAGGATCCGATATAGACGTACCAGAATTGAGTTACATGGCAGATGCTTAGAAGTTAGAAAGCGGATCAATTGAGGCAAGTATTCCTAAACTTTCTTGTGATATACAACAAGTATTTCTTTCCTATTTTAAGTTCAGAATAGTTAAATGATTTATATTTCGCTACAATACTCTTAATTATACAAGCACCTTTCATTATTGTTCCTTTATTATTGATTGATCTCTTGAGCAAATACCTATGATTCCGGGTTATTTGCGAACCCTGAATCGGGATGTTTTGAAATCAAAATGATTTGACATCAAAATACTCTACGGACTGGATGGTTACAATAAGGGCCAGGGATGAACTGGACCATATGGGTCGGGAATGGACCGGACCAGAATTATAGTGCAGTCCGTATGCACTATATGGACTATAACCTGAATCGGGATGTTTTGAAATCAAAATGATTTGAACATATGCACTATAACCAACATATGCACTATAACCTGTTAATTATTTATAAGGTTAGATTCTTGTTTCATACCATAACCTGTAAACGATCCAGAATTGAGTGGTAATTTGTATATATTATTTTAATATACAGTTTTATATTGTTTAAAGTTATTCGGTGATACCCAATCCTGACCCCGGATTTGGGGATATTACAAGTTGGTATTAGAGCTACAGGCTATAAGATAGGGGAGAGCAAGATAGGACTAACAGGTCATATAAGATAGGAAAATCCCTAGGTATACTCATTTTGAGTTCGAAATGAGTGCGAATTAAGATTAGCAGCTCCGATATGGATTAATAAGATAGGATATTGTTAAGATAAGTGGAAGGTGAATATATTGACGCTATAAATATATTGAGTGTTAGGGATTCGAGTATATAAACGCAATGGAAAAATAAAATTTTTGAATCCCTACCGCAGGATCTATGTATAATGAACGGATAATTACGGAGAATAGATGTTTTACCTTAAGAAGCTTTACGTTAATGGAAAGATGGAGGTCTTGAATGATCACCACGTAGCCCGTCACTGGAATGATCTACGCCTTAAGGGTATCCACACGAATGATCGCCCAGAGGATGGGTGTGTACTAGCACGTTCTTGAGGCCTCCTTCTTGCTCTCTCTATCTCTCTTGAAGCTTCTAGGGTTTATGTTTTATCAAATAAAACGTGTAACCATAATTCTATTAGAAAGAGATATTATATAGGCAAGAGTTAATGAGCCTCCAACCCTAAACTGAATTTTAGAGTTTTTATTATTATTAAATTCGAAATTTTAATTATTGTATTATTAAGTCTCACTTAATCATCCAATAACTTTATTTCGGATTTAATATTAAATTTGAATTTCCTATTTATAAAATTAATTAAGTCACACTTAATTAATAACAAATAATTCGAATTACTTATATTTAATTTAAATCTGAATTTAAATTAAATAATCCTCCAATCATTCTGTGTGCGACCCTTTAGGTTATTATTACGTTGGAAACAATTTTAAATCTAATTTAAAATCATAAACAATGAGCGATATCTAGTAATACATCATTGTTACCCAAGTAATAATAATTAAATCGGTGATCAATTACACCTTTCGTGAATAATGTACAATGTAATATAATCTCTTTAGCCTTATATTATAGATCAAACTCGAGTCATGCATTGTGTCATCCTTTGTTAATGTTCAATCCTTCTTTCCTTGATCAATGAGTAAACTATTAAACAAATCAGTATTTGAGCACAACCATGCATTTTATAGTCTTACTCAATTAAGAGGCCAATAATATCACTCCTTTAATAAAGGAGGGATAAATCCCATTTAGATCATTCATATTTCTCATAAGATTTATAATGTACCCAATGTCTACTTTTATTATTACCCGGTCAAGGATAACTTTCAATAGTATCAAAGTATATTAATTCTTGTATAGAAATATAATGATTTCAGGTCAAATGACCAATACATCAATATCAATGTGAGATTAACTTATGACACTATAAACTTATAGTATCTCACAACGGGTCAATCCAGCACCATGTATTTAATACATGTGCCTGTGTTTTGACTTTAGTATCACCATACCTATGATCAATGAGATGTGATCATCAGCCAACAAACACACTAGTCTCAATGTATTTATTATCGTCTGTTAGATATATTTGAGATGTCATGTCTAATATGATTTGTGTTTAGTTTTCAGAACTTAACAACAGGATATATCAGGACTTACTGAAATCAGGACTTACTGGAAGTCAGAACTTAATATCAGAACTTAAGGTCATTTCAGAACTTAAGTGCGGGAAGACTTTCAGTTAAGAAATGAAGCTGATTTACAGGAGAAGATCGAGACTAAAATAATAGAAGATATGCATGGAAAGAGTTAGAGGACTAGAAGACTTGTAGAAGATATCTGATTGATATATTTTAGGAGACAGAATTGAATTCCATTTTAATTAGAATATATCTTGTAACTGTGTACTATATAAACACAGACTTGGGGTTTACACTATATGTGTTATCATTATCGAGAAGATTATACATTCTAACCTAGCAGCTCTTAGTGATATTTGTTCATCACTGAAAGAGAACAATAGTTCATATTGTAACAGAGTTTATTGAATATACTTGATCTTTGTTACATACTTGTGTTAAATCGATTTGATTGTATAAACACTGTATTCAACCCCCCTTCTACAGTGTTGTGTGACCTAACAAGTGGTATTAGAGCTTTTCTGTTAACACACATACAGTAAAAATCCAAACAGTCATGTCTGAAGAAACACAAACCCCAACTAAGCCCACCAAAACTCAAGAAACTCAAAACACCCAAACCCACAATCGATATGAGACTATTAGGGTTCCCATACTGAGACCTTCTGAGTATCCCATATGGAAAGTCAAGATGGCTATGTTTCTGGAAGCTACAGATCCAGAATACCTTGATAGGATTAATGAAGGACCATATAAGCCTACCAAGCTCTCTGTTACAGTTGCTGATCAACCAGCAAAGTCCATACCAAAGGAGAAAGGTGATTACACAACTGAAGACATCTCATCTATTGCCAAGGATGCAAGGGTAAGTCATTTGATGCATAGTGCCATTGATAATGTCATGTCGAACAGGGTAATTAATTGCAAGACTACAAAGGAGATATGGGATGCTTTGGAGACAAGATGCTAGGGAACTGATGCAATCAAAAAGAACAGGAGGACTATAATCACTCAAGAGTATGAGCACTTTGACTCAAAAGCTGATGAGTCATTAACTGATTTATATGACAGGTTTGCCAAACTCTTGAATGATCTGTCACTGGTGGACAAGGAATATGATCTTGAAGATTCAAATCTAAAATTCCTTTTAGCTCTTCCTGAAAATTGGGATTTGAAGTCTACTACCATAAGAGACAACTTTGACCTTACTGAAACTACTCTTGATGAAATTTATGGTATGCTCAAGACTCATGAACTTGAGATGGATCAAAGGATCAAGAGGCATGGAAGAAAGTCAAGGACAGTTGCTCTTAAAGCTGAGGAGGAATCTCCTAAAGTGGCTGCCTCAAAAAGGGGAAAAGGAAAGGCTCTCATCATAAAGTCTGATTCAGAGTCATCATATTCTGATGATGATGATTCAGAAACTGAAAGTTTATCTGAAGTTGATGTTGATGCAGAGATGATGCAACTGTGTTATAATGACTCGTGTATTTTTGAATTATTTAATTATGTAATTATGGAAATTATTAAATAAATAAAATATGTGTATTGGTTTTGACCGCTATGTGTTGTTTGATTATTGATGTGTGATTTATAATGTACGGGTTATTCGTGTGATTAATTATGGAGTTGTATTGAATTGCTTTCATTTTCAAAAGTGGATTCGGTGCAAATTTATTTGCGAAAATACTTGGAATGTCTCTAAAATTGTTTTTATGATTTTATAATTACAATAATTATTTTTAGGATTTTATAAAATTGAGAAATCAATATTTTATTAATTATTTATCTTTAAATGATTTTCTGATTACTTTTATTTATAAAATCCATATTTAATTCTAGAATTCTTCAAAAATTATGAAACTGATATTTATTGAAGTTTGGAATATTCCGAGAATTTTAAAATTATTTTGGAAATTTTTCGGGATTAATTTCATGCGCTCGTTGTTTCGTTTAATTGATAAAAGCGGGTATAAATTGTGTTTCAGAAATTATCTTAAAATTTCAAAAATTATGTCTTTATAAACTTCGGTATATTTGTAATATTTTAAAACTATTCTCGTAATTTTTTGAATTTGTTTTAAGTGCAGCTCGGTTCGTTAATTATGAAATACGGATGTGAGTTGCATTACAAAAATACTTTAAAAATTATGAAAAATTATTTTTAATAACTTTGAATTATTTGTGATATGTTAGAACTATTTTGATAATTTTTTGGGTTTATTTTACCCGCAACTTGGTTCAATAATTCAAAAATTTCCGGAAAAACCGAAATAGCAGGACAGGTGTAGGCATTTCCTTTCCTTATTGTGATACGTGGCAGGAGTCAATTGTGTGTTGCAGTATAAGCAAAAAAAATTTTTACTAATCAGAAATCAATCTTTTCTCTTTCATTCTCTAAATCTCCTCCCCTGTTCCCTGGGGTGTCTCGTATCTCAGCGATTTCTTTTTCTTTTCCTCACTTCACTCGATGAATATCTCTTCTCTGTGTCATAGTTATGCTCTGTTTTTCCCCGTTGCTGGTCATCGCCACGTTCAACTTTTCCGGTTCATCTCCGGTGAGTTGCCCCGTTCGGTGGTAGCTATAACGACTCGTGTATTTTTATTTTATTTGGGAATGTAATAAAGGTTTAAACAAATAAATAAAATGTGTCTATTGATTTTGGCAGTGGTTACTGATTGTTATTTAATTATTTATGATTTGTTGTTATGTGGAATTGAATTGTGTGATTTATTAGTGATTTAATTGTAGTTTTAATTTCAAAAATATTTGGATTGTTTTTAAAATTGGTTGGAATTTATTTCAATGTGTTTTTAATACTACTTGGTTCATTAAAAGTGTAAATGTCGGGGTATAAATTGGGTTCCGGGGATTCAGAAATTCAGATTAATAATAAAGCAACACGTATCCTATTTAACAGGACACGTGTGGCTGCCCTGTTAATTCCCTATATTCATTTCCCTTTCCATTATTTGACTGTCTTGACTCTCTCTTTGCTCTCCTCCTCGATCATTTATTTAATCTCTCCTCCCTCTCTCTTCAGTTCCTCGCTGTTCTCTGTGTGCCGCCGTGTTCATCTCCGGCTTATTTCCGGTGAGTGGCCGTGGTTTGGTTACTTCGATTCTTTCCTGTTGTTATATGCTTATACATATATATATATATATGTATGTATACGAGTGTGCAATTGGCTGTGGTCTCTGTGCTGTTTTATTTCCGGTCGCCACCTCCTTTCTCCGATTCCGGCGAGAGGTGTGAGGCGCTTTGTGTTGGTGATGCTGCACGCGCTGCGCGTGTGTGCGGCTGGGTTCCTGTTCGTCTCTGTGGTTTGTTCAGTTGGGTTATTTTGCTGGGCTTGTGTTAATTTTGTTGTTGGGCCTTGCTGGGCCGAGTTGTGTAGTGGATTCATTTTTATATAATCCTGAAATTTTATTTCCCTTTTTATGCAGGAATTACTGAGTAAAATTCGTGATATTATTAATTCGTGTGGGAAATTATTTTTTTAGTTAATCGGTGGAATTTATTTGGATACCCGAATATTTCGGGCACCAATAAATTTTGCCGCCATACCGCGATGACTCATTACGAGCGGACGGTGAACGGTGATGACGATGTTCTGAGTCCTAAATTTTATAAATAAATAAAAGGATTACGAAAAATATTTTCGGACTTAAATAATTAATTGTGATTGGTGTTGGGATGTAAGTTGTATAAAATGATGAAGTAATATTGTGGATTGTGTGATTGATGACGTCGATTGTAATCGACGGGTAGTCTTATAAATAAATAAGATGCTGCCAAAATTTCCTAAAAATATATTCGAAAATGTACGTATTTATATTATACGTGTTACCCCTAACAATATTCCGACTACGCGACTATGTGATTATGTGTATAATAATAATACGAGTCGGGTTATCGGATTGAGTTGTTAGAATTTGAGGATATCAAGCATGTCGGTGTAACTAATTCGGGTATTCTGTATTTGTAGATTCCGATCGAGTTTCCCAAGGATTAAAGTCAGCGTGAAAGCTACTTAGGGTTTTGTAAAGCGTTGCAAGGCAAGTACCCTGACCATTCTTTTATGATTCAGTATATGTGAATAACTAAATGTTGTACTTTAGTAATGGAACAAAAATGTTTTAAGTTACGTATCCCCCGTATTTGAAAATGTTGTTTAAAATTATGTTTTGGGGAAAAGTAACTTCTGAAAACACCTATCTCTAAATGTGATTTAAATGAAAAGAGGATTTGAATAGTGTGCTGTGACATAATTGATTTTGAAAAGAGATAGGTAAAAGTGATTTTTAAAAACTAGATTAAAACGATCAGATATGGGATACGTTGGGGCCAGAGTAGGCTTATTGAGGTGGCGTAAGAGGCTAATTCGGTTGCGCGCACTGTATAACCGATTAGTCCAGCAGGTCAGAGACCTAGCTAGTCTCTGAGTTCCGGAACAGGTAAATGAGATGGCAGTTGGAGCCATAAATGAGATGGCAGTTGGAGCCGTCTGGTGTTGATAGCCTAATCAGCCGTCCTCACATATCCGCTACGTATCTGATTTGGTTATTTGATTCCCGTAAGGGTACGAGTAGTTGATACAGTAATTTTATAAGTGTGACTAGCATGCTAAAATTGGACTCTGGTGTTTTTACAGCACACTGCTATGTTGTTTTAATGAAGCATGCTAGTTAGTGATATTCAGTTTTCTCTGATTTTTGTTGCATAATGTTGATATCATGATTAGAGTTCTGTTCCTATCATTGTTACATTACTGTATTATTATGTTATTCATATTTTGGTACTGTTGAGCGATTATGCTCACCCTTGCAAACTGTTATGTATATCTCGCAGATGCCTAGAAGATCAGTCAAACCAACCTATGTTCCCGCCCCTACTGGACCCGGCTCCTCTGAGGTAGTTTGTATCAGGCCATGAGGTCTGAGGAGTTGCTGAATAAAGTTAGAATGTGTTAGATGTGGAATAAAGAGTTTGTAGTATTGAGAACCTGAATTATACTTGAACCTGGACCGGATCTTGGTTTGGGGCCAAGTTAGTATATTTTAATAATAATTATGTTGTTTATATTTTTGGTAATTGGGTTTAGTGACGTCAACTCCTGACCCCGGGGTTGAGGCCGTCATAGTTGGTATCAGAGCTACAGATTCAAGTCCCTGATTCAGGTTAGGGATTGTGTCGAGTAGGTGATAATGTGAGTCTTTAAGTGTGAGTCAACAACTCATATAGAGGAGCAAACCTTTAGAGTCAGTCGAGGGTTCCGACGGTGTTACCCTGGCATCTATTAAATGTTTTGATAGAATTGCCTTGACCTGGTTGTGTCTTGCCTGTATATTTATTATGTTGGCAGTGGCCTATTGTGATTTCGAGTTCTCCATCTTGGGAGAATCCTTCTGATTCAGATAGCTCAGATTCTGAGAGATCCCCAGATGTTGTTACTGAGAAGACCCCTATGCCTCCTCCACCAGTCCCTTCCTTTGTGCCGAGAGACATCCCTGGATCTGGTCCTCGTCCCCGTTGGGTGCGCAGGTCTATGTCTGCTATCAGGGATTTCCCTCCCGGCTGCGGTCCCAGTTCTTCCATGATGAGACCTCTGGTACCTCATGTGGCCCCTAGTGGTACTTCTTCACCGATCCCTTACCATGTCCATAGGGCGGTGAATACGTCCTTTATCAGAGATCAGAGTCCGGAGTTTGCTGCTCAGTTGGACCAGGTACCTATTGCACCATTTCAGGGTATTTCTGCCCCTTCCCCTGAGGTGCGAGCCCGTGTGAGAGCATTGACCCAGATGGCGGTAGAGAGGGCTAGATATGTTGACCATTTCATTAGTTCAGAGTTCAGAGCTGTGCAGTATCAGGACCTAGTGAACTGGCTAGTGTTTGAGCTAGGTTCCATTGGTGGCAGTGGTAGTGGCTAGGCAGAGTTGCAGCAGAGAGATGCAGAGCTCAGAGTGACTTCTATGAGTTCTGTAGTTGTTTACTTTATATATGTACATTATGTTGTGATAGTTTGTAGTAGGTGAGGCTGTTATGACAGCCAATTTTGGTGTGTATTCGAATGGTTCTTTTTAGTTGGATTTTCAGTTGTACTGGTTGGATTCTGTTGGTTATTGTATTTCAGCTGCTTTATCTTATTGTTCAGTTTTTATATATTGTGCGTTGCTATTATTGTTGTTATTCTGTTGCTGGCATTTTTAGATCATAATCATTCACTCAGGAAGGATCCAATTATAATGGGGATGGGAATATTGTCTTAGTGGCAACGCTCTCCTGATGCATAAATATAAATTGCTGGAGCAATCCATTTTCTTATATGTGACTGTTATGTTTCAGGAGATGCCACCAAAGAGAAACTCCCAGCCCAATAACGGATCTGCTGGGGATCCTTCTATGAGTGACATGATGAACTTGTTGCATCAGCAGTCTGTACAGCTGGCCCAACAGCAACAACAATTTCAGCAGTAACAACAACAATTGCAACAACAACAACAGCAACAACAGCTCATACAACAACAACAGCAAATCCAACAACAACAACAGCAAATCCAATAGCAGCATGAGATAAGAGGAGCAAATCAGGATGTTAGTTTTAAGTCTTTTCAAGCAGTGAAGCCCCCAGAGTTTAAAGGAGAAGTAGATCCTGTTGCTGCCAGAATATGGTTAAAGGAGATGGAAAAGGCGTTTGCGCTCACCAAGGTGAGTGAGAACTTAAAGACTGATTATGCTAGTTATTTTCTAAAGAATGACTCGAATTATTGGTAGGAATCTACGCGAGCCCAAGAAGGAGAAGGTCCAGTTCCATGGGCCAGATTTACAGAGTTGTTTTTGGAAAAATACTTTCCAGACTGTCTCCATAGTCAAATGGAAGTGGAATTTTTAGAACTGAAACAAGGAGATAGGAGTGTTACAGAATATGAAGCAAAGTTTACGGAGTTGGCCTGTATAGCACCAGAATATGTAAGTTCAGAAGCTCAATGAGTGAAGCGGTTTCAGCAAGGTTTGAAGCCAGAAATAAGGAGTGGAGTTGTAGCCTTACAACTCAAGACATATACTTCGGTAGTTCAGACTGCCCTAGTGATAGAGAGTGATCATAAATTAGCTGCAAAGGAGCAGGGTGAGAAGAAAAGGAAATCTGAAAGTGGACCCGCTAGATCAGAATCAGAAATAGCGAGTCGAAAGTTCCAGCATTGGTTTGGAAGGAATAAGAATAAGAGGTTCAAGAGGCAGGATGTTCCCCAGGCGAAACCCGGTACTACTTCAGTTAACTCTGCCCCGACGAGAATGAGTAAGCCAGTGGCTGATTGTAGGATGTGTGGGAAAAAGCACAGTGGACAGTGCCGAGAGAATGTTAATTGTTTTAAGTATGGACAGAAAGGTCACTATTCCACGGAATGTAAGTATGAGATTCAAGGAGTTACTTGTTTTAGTTGCGGCAAAGTAAGACACATAGCTAGGAATTGCAAGTCAGTGACCTAAGGTAATGCGGGAAGGAGTGTGTCTCAAGGACCAGCAACCAGTACTGCGAGAGCTAGGACTTTTAAGATGACCCAGAAGTCTCCAGTTCATGACTCCGATGTGGTTGCAGGTACGCTTACTCTTAATTCTGTACTTGTTAACGTTTTGTTTGATTCGGGAGCGTCCAAATCTTTTATATCTGTGAATTGTGTGGATAAAATGCAATTGATGTTAGAAGACCTAAGCAAACCTCTGACCATAGAAGTGGCTAATAAAGATAAAGTACCTGTAAAACAATTTTGTCCTAGATGTTCCCTCGAGATTTCGGGGTATATGTTCCCTGTTGACTTAATACCCTTCGAGTTGGGAGACTTTGATGTTATTTTAGGTATGGATTGGTTGTCTCGATATAGGGCAAATATTGATTGTAAGAAAAAGAGAGTTGTTATGTACACGCTAGATAATAAAAGGATCAACTACCAAGGACATAGACAAGATAGGAAGTTCCTTTCAGTGATGCAAGTAAGAAGATTGTTGCGGCAAGGATGTGAGGCGTACTTGGCTCATGTGGTGGATACGAAGAAAGAGACCCCTATTTTGGATTAGATCCCTATAGTAAGAGAATTCTCTGACGTTTTTCCAGAAGAGTTACCAGGATTGCCACCTGATCGAGAGATAGAGTTTTCCATTGATTTGATACCTGGAGCTGAACCAGTTTCTAAGGCTCCATACAGGATGACCCCGATGGAAATGAAAGAATTGGCTAAGCAACTTCAGGAATTATTGGATAAGGGAGTTATTCGATCCAGTGTTTCCCCGTGGGGTGCTCCAGTGATATTCGTGAAGAAAAAGGATGGAAGCATGAGATTGTGTATTGATTATAGAGAGCTGAACAAGTTGACAATAAAGAATAAGTATCCCTTGCCACGAATCGATGATTTGTTTGATCATATTAAGGGAGCATGTTATTTCTCAAAGATTGACTAAAGATCTGGCTACCTCCAACTGAAGATAAAACCTGAAGATATCCCCAAGACTGCATTCAGAACACAAGGTATGGCCACTACCAGTTTCTAGTGATGTCGTTTGGATTGACGAATGCACCAACGACTTTCATGGATTTGATGAATAGGGTATACAAGGAGTATCTGGATAAATTTGTTATTATATTTATTGATGACATCCTTATATATTCGAAGAACCCAGAAGATCACGCAGTGCATCTACAGATTGCCCTACAGAAGTTAAGAGAAAAGCAATTGTATGCGAAGTTTTCTAAGTGTGAGTTTTGGCTGACGGAAGTACAGTTTCTTGGTCATGGAATAAGTAAGGAAGGTATCAAAGTAGACCCAGTAAAGATCGAAGCCATATCAAAGTGGGAGCAATCGAAGACACCAACGGAAATAAGGAGTTTCCTTGGATTAGCATGATATTATCGACGGTTCGTAAAAGACTTCTCGAAGATTGCATCCCCATTAACCAAGTTGACCAGGAAGAATGAGAAGTTCGTTTGGACGGAAAAGTGTGAAGAAAGTTTCCAGGAATTGAAGCGGAGATTAGTGACGGCTCCAGTGTTAGTATTGCCAGATGAGACGGGAAACTTTGTAATCTACAATGATGCTTCTTTGAAAGGATTGGGTTGTGTGTTAATGCAGCATGACAAAGTGATTGCTTATGCCTCCAGACAATTAAAGCCTCACGAGCAGAAATATCCAGTTCATGACCTTGAACTGGCGGCTATAGTATTTGCTTTAAAGTTATGGCGTCACTACTTGTATGGAGAGAAATGCGATATTTACACAGACCATAAGAGCCTGAAGTACATATTCACGCAGAAAGATTTGAACATGAGATAGAAAAGGTGGTTGGAGCTGATTAAGGATTATGATTGTTCGATTAATTATCACCCAGGTAAAGCCAATGTGGTGGCTGATGCCTTGAGTAGGAAGGAAAGGCTGAATATGGTTAAGATTGCGGAGAAATTGGCACGAGACTTGGGAAAAATGGAAATTGAAATTTGAGTACCTAGCGGAAGTCAGGAGCAACTATATGAAGTTACTTTCCAGCCGACATTGATGGAAAAGATCAAAAGGTGTCAAGAAGGAGTTATGGAACATGAATCGAATACTTTGACGGGAGAAGAGTTGTGTACTCAAAAAGATAGTCAAGGTTTGTATAGATTTTCATCCAGAGTTTGGATTCCTAATGTAACGGAATTGAAGAACGAAGTATTGCAGGAAGTGCATAACTCTAGGTTTTCTATCCACCCTGGTAGTACCAAGATGTATCAGGATTTGAAGAGAAATTTTTGGTGGCCAGGAATGAAGAAGGATATTGCCAATTGGGTAAGTAAGTGTCACGTGTGTCAAACGGTGAAAGCAGAGCATCAACGACCGAGTGGATTGTTACAACCTTTGGAGATTCCCCAGTGGAAATGGGAAGAGATTGCTATGGATTTTGTAGTGGGATTGCTAAAGACGAGAGCGAATCATAATGCTATTTGGGTAATTATTGACAGGTTGACTAAGTCAGCGCATTTCCTTCCGATCAATGAAAGGTATTCGTTGGAAAGGTTAGTTAAGTTATACTTGGATGAGATAATCACCAAACATGGAGTGCCTATTTCTATAGTGTCGGATCGAGACCCGAGATTTAATTCCAGGTTCTGGACTAAATTCCAAGAGTGCCTAGGAACGAAATTGAATATGAGCACCACTTATCATCCTCAGACGGATGGCCAAAGTGAAAGGACGATTCAGACCATCGAGGATATGTTAAGAGTCTGTGTTCTGGATTTTAAGGGTAATTGGGATGAACACCTACCTTTGATTGAATTCGCGTATAATAACAGCTACCATGCCAGTATTGGGATGCCACCTTACGAAGCTTTGTATGGACGAAAGTGTAGATCACCGTTGTATTGGGATGAGGTAGGAGAAAAGAAAGTGTTATGTCCTGAGATGGTTCAGCAAACCAGAGATGCCATAGTGTTGATTCGGAAAAGGTTGGAAACAGCCCAAGATAGACAGAGAAAGAATGCAGATTTGCATAGAAAAGATATAGACTTTGAGATAGGAACTTTAGTGTTACTAAAGGTGTCACCTTGGAAAGGGTTAGTACGATTTGGCCAGAAGGGTAAACTTAGCCCTAGATTTATAGGACCCTTTGAGGTTTTGAAGAAAGTGGGAAAGGTCGCTTATGAGATAGCGTTACCTCCGCAGTGGCAACACGTTCATAATGTGTTCCATGTGTCTATGTTGAAGCCCTATGTCCCTAATTCGAATCAAGTCATAGAGTACGAACCGATTGAGCTTCAACCAGATTTGTCATATGTGGAACAACCGGTCCAAATCCTAGACCGTAAGGAACGAGTCCTTAGGAATAAGTCGATTCCTATAGTAAAAGTTTTGTGGAGAAGTCCTCGAGTAAAAGAGTCTACTTGGGAATTAGAGTCAGACATGCTTGATAAATATCCTCATTTGTTTAATTAAGTCAGATTCTGGGGACATAATCTTTTTAAGGGGGAAAGGATATAATGACTCGTGTATTTTTATTTTATTTGGGAATGTAATAAAGGTTTAAACAAATAGATAAAATGTGTCTATTAATTTTGGCAGCGGTTACTGATTGTTATTTAATTATTTATGATTTGTTGTTATGTCGAATTGAATTGTGTGATTTATTAGTGATTTAATTGTAGTTTTAATTTCAAAAATATTTGGATTGTTTTTAAAATTGGTTTTATAATTTTATAATTTTAATAAGTATTTTTAGGACTTTATAAAATTGAGAAATCAATATTTTATTAATTATTTATTTTTAAATGATTTTCTGAGTGTGTTTGATTGTAAAATCCGTATTTAATTGTGGAAATCTTCAAAAATTACGAAACTCATATTTTATGAAAGTTATAATGTTCGGAGAATTTTAAAATTATTTTGAGAATTTTCAGGAATCGTTTCACCCGAGCGTCATTTCATTGTTTGCTAAAGAGCGGGTATAAAGTGCGCTTTAGGAATTCTTTTTAAAATTTTGAAAATTATGTTTTTAATTAGTTCGGAATATTTCGAATCTTTTTGGATTAGTTGGAATTTATTTCAATGTATTTTTAATACTACTTGGTTCGTTAAAAGTGTAAATGTCGGGGTATAAATTGGGTTCCGGGGATTCAGAAATTTAGATTAATAATAAAGCAACACGTATCCTGTTTAACAGGACACGTGTGGCTGCCCTGTTAATTCCCTATTTTCATTTCCCTTTGGGTTATTTGACTGTCTCGACTCTCTCTTTGCTCTCCTCCTCGATCATCTCTTTAATCTCTCCTCCCTCTCTCTTCTGTTCCTCGCTGTTCTCTGTGTGCCGCCATGTTCATCTCCGGCCTGTTTCCAGTGAGTGGCCGTGGTTTAGTTACTTCGATTCTTTCTGGTGGTTGTATGCTTATACATACATATATATATATATATACGAGTGTGCAATTGGTTGTGGTCTCTGTGCTGTTTTATTTCCGGTCGCCACCTCCTTTCTCCGATTCCGGCGAGAGGTGTGAGGCGCTTTGTATTGGTGCTGCTGCACGTGCTGCGCGTGTGTGCGGATGGGTTCCTGTTCGTCTCTGTGGTTTGTTCAGTTGGGTTATTTTGCTGGGCTTGTGTTAATTTTGTTGTTGGGCCTTGTTGGGCCGAGTTGTGTAGTGGATTCATTTTTATATAATCCTGAAATTTTATTTCCCTTTTTATGCAGGAATTACTGAGTAAAATTCATGATATTATTAATTCGTGTGGGAAATTATTTTTTTAGTTAATCGGTGGAATTTATTTGGATACCCGAATATTTCGGGCACCAATAAATTTTGCCGCCGTACCGCGATGACTCGTTACGAGCGGACGGTGGACGGTGATGACGATGTTCTGAGTCCTAAATTTTATAAATAAATAAAAGGATTACGTAAAATATTTCGGACTTAAATAATTAATTGTGATTGGTGTTGGGATGTAAGTTGTATAAAATGATGAAGTAATATTGTGGATTGTGTGATTGATGACGTCGATTGTAATCGACGGGTAGTCTTATAAATAAATAAGATGCTGCCAAAATTTCCTAAAAATATATTCGAAAATGTACGTATTTATATTATACGTGTTACCCCTAACAATATTCCGACTACGTGACTATGTGATTATGTGTATAATAATAATACGAGTCGGGTTATCGGATTGAGTTGTTAGAATTTGAGGATATCAAGCATGTCGGTGTAACTGATTAGGGTATCCTGTATTTGTAGATTCCGATCGAGTTTTCCCAGGATTAAAGTCAGCGTGAAAGCTACTTAGGGTTTTGTAAAGCGTTGCAAGGCAAGTACCCTGACCATTCTTTTATGATTCTGTATATGTGAATAACTAAATGTTGTACTTTCGTAATGGAACAAAAACGTTTTAAGTTACGTATCCCCCGTATTTGAAAATGTTGTTTAAAATTATGTTTTGGGGAAAAGTAACTTCTGAAAACACCTATCTCTAAATGTGATTTAAATGAAAAGAGGATTTGAATAGTGTGTTGTGACAGAATTGATTTTGAAAAGAGATAGATAAAAGTGATTTTTGAAAACTGGATTAAAACGATCAGATACGGGATACGTTGGGGCCAGAGTAGGCCTATTGAGGTGGCATAAGAGGCTAATTCGGTTGAGCGCACTGTATAACCGATTAGTCCAGTAGGCCAGAGACCTAGCTAGTCTCTGAGTTCCGGAACAGGTAAATGAGATGGCAGTTGGAGCCATAAATGAGATGACAGTTGGAGCCGTCTGGTGTTGATAGCCTGATCAGCTGTCTTCACATATCCGCTACGTATCTGATTTGGTTTTTTGATTCCCGTAAGGGTACGAGTAGTTTATACAGTAATTTTATAAGTGTGACTAGCATGCTAAAATTGGACTCTGGTGTTTTTACAGCACACTGCTATGTTGTTTTGATGAAACATGCTAGTTAGTGATATCTAGTTTTCTCTGTTTTTTGTTGCATAATGTTGATATCATGATTACAGTTCTGTCCCTATCATTGTTACATTACTGTTTTATTCTGTTATTCATATTTTGGTACTGCTGAGCAATTATGCTCACCCTTGCAAACTGTTATGTTTATCTCGCAGATGCCTAGAAGATCAGTCAGACCGACCTATGTTCCCGCCCCTACTGGACCCGGCTCCTCAGAGGTAGTTTGTATCAGGCCATGAGGTCTGAGGAGTTGCTGAATAAAGTTAGAATATGTTAGATGTGGAATAAAGAGTTTGTAGTATTGAGAACCTAAATTATACTTGAACCTGGACCGGATCTTGGTTTGGGGTCAAGTTAGTATATTTTAATAATAATTCTGTTGTTTATATTTTTGGTAATTGGGTTTAGTGACGTCAACTCCTGACCCCGGGGTTGAGGCCGTCACAGCAGCTCTGGTATATACATATAGATATATATATATATACATAATCTATGTATATTTGTGTATTCAGTCTAGGATGTTGTTGTTGGGTTCTTTATGGTTACCCGGTTGCCGCCGGTTGATTTTCCGGCCAGGTGGCCGGGCGAGTGTCCGTGTATGTTTTGCTGCTTCTCGGTTCTGCGGCGATTTGTTTACTTGTTGTTCGGGAGTTTTGTTTGATTGTTTTATGCAGAAATTAGTTGATGAGTTTCGTGAAATAAATGTTTCGTGCGAGAACAAATTTTATTTAATCGGTAGATTTTGCGTTGGACACCCGAAATTTTTCGATTACCCGCAAATTTTACCGCCGTCGACGATGAGCCTCGGCGAGCCGACGGTGGACTGTGATGTTTATTCTGAGTCCTAATATTTTAAAAGAAATAAATGTAAAAATGGGAATAACAATAATTAGTTGGTTTAAATCAGTGGTTGGGATTTTTGGAATTGAAATGTGAGTAGATAATTGTTACGATTGTTGTGTTTGGGATTTGACGTCGATTGGTGTTTCGACGGGTAGTCCGATAAATAAAGGAGACGCTGATCGATTTCCGGGAAATCAATTATGGAAATGCGGGAGCGTATCCGGTAATTATCGGGACGTCAAGTGAATATATATATACTTATACTTTATACGAACTTGATTGTATGTTGTGGTAAATGTTCTGTCCAAAACTCAGTAACCCTGATTCTGTAAAAGGACAAATATGTATATTTTCTGGAAACGAACACCGAATCGATTTTTGAGGACGTGAACCCTAACTGATGTCTGTATTGCAATAATGTATGTGTTACGAGTCGGGTTTTGTTAACGCATGGGTAGACTATTAGCGAGGATATGTCAAGCATAATCGAATGTCTAAACTAGGGTGTTTCGACCTTGTAGGTTCTAGTCGGAATGCCCGAGAATTGGGATTGGACGAAAGATAGTTGGTGGTCAGTCGAAAAACCCAGTAAGGTTCCAATCAAAGGACTTAAGTGTTGAGGTCGAATCCAGAGTGATCTAGTGGATAGACAATAAAGCCTGAGCGACAGAGTTGGCTCAGAGTCGATCATTTATAGTTGTAAAGCCCTGTAAGGCAAGTACTTCTGAACTTTTCTTCAAGATATATTGCAAATATTTTCGAACTGTTTCATAACATGTCGCTATTATTCAAAATAACTCCTGTTTTAATATTGCAAGTGCTTTAAACTATTTAATCTTGAACCCTGATTTTTCTTGATCTTGAGCCATAAGCCTTATTCTTTGTAAACCATCCTTTGTTGATTTTCAAATACCAAACCTCCCAAATATGATACTACTCCCCAAATGTATAACTACCAAACACCAAACACTTGAAGAAAATTGTTTGAAAACACAAAAACTTTTATACTCCAACCATTCTTTATAACATCAAAGAACTATACCTTGAAAAATCATTACTGGTCTAATACCCGATCCTTTTACAAACTGAAAACCATTTCTTATACATACCCTGATATACCCTTGTGATACTCATGAATCGCATTACGCTTTTATACCAATGCTTTATCGCTGTTGATTATGATCTTGCTTATTGAATTACATTGTTTATTACACTGAATTGTTTTAGAATTGGATAGTTTTCTTTATGTGGACCAGATTCATGGTCAGACCAGATTCGTGGTCGAATTAGGCCAATGTATGCCTTGGATCCAGTTCGTAGAGCAGAGTTGTGTGCTTCACTCGGGGTTAGTGCGTGACTGATCAGCAGCCTAACCTTGGTTTTTAAAACTTAAAATGAATATCCAATTCCAATGATTAGTTAAAAAGAAACTTGATTCCTCTGAATCATCTCATTTGATCATTGTTTAACCTCAGTTATCGTTATTGTGACTTGCTGAGCTAGTTAGCTCACTCTTGCGAATCTTTTTATATATTTTACAGTTAAAAAGGATATGGATGATAGTGAAGTTCCTCAGTCCAAAGTGCGGGCTAAGGTTCCAGTTTGAGTTGGATCGAGCTAGGAGGAGCTTTATACGGTAAAGGGATAGTAAGATTGTAAGAATAATTTTATTATCAGTTGTAAGTTAAATCAGTTGGGATTTGGTATGTTATAATAAATTAAGGTTGTGGCTTGTTTTCATACTTTAACCTGTTGCGATCCGTGGTTATGTAAATCAGGTTCATTGTAAATAATATTTCTTATACAGGTTTATATATTGTGTATGTGGTGTGGACCCCAAACTTCTGATCCGGGTTTGGAGGGTGCCACGGGTTGGTATCAGAGCTACAGGTTATAAGCAGTGTTGTAAAAAGCGCAAATCGGACCTAAGCGGTGAGGTCACCTTCTAGCGCTTAAGCGCTAAAGCGGGCGCTTAAGCGCTAAAGCGGGCGCTTAAGCGATAAAGCGGGCGCTTAAGCGGTTTTAAAAGCGGACGCTTAATCGGATTATAAATAAATAAATAAATATGTATATATTAAAAGTAATGAATATTTTTTTGAATAAAGAGATAACATTCACGTATTATAATAAATCAATAAAATAATCATTCACAAAGTCATAATCAACTTAAAAAATACAAGTAACATTTAAAAATATCAAATGATACCTTTTTTAAAAATAAGATTTATTTTTTTCTAATTATTTTTAATTCCTTTTAATTGGTCAAAAACCGCTTAATCGGTCAAAATCCGCTTAATTCCGCTTACAGCCACTTAAACCCGCATAAATTTTATTAAACGCTTAAATATCCGATTTTGCACTAATCCAAGCGCTTTGATCTCCGATTCCGCTTAAGCCCCCGCTTAAGCGTCCGCTTAATGCGCTTTTTACAACACTGGTTATAAGTCACTGAAACAAGCCTAGATTGTCGGGATTGGGTAGAGGGTTAGGATTAGGAATAGGAAATAGAAAGATAAGATGTTGTGAGGTTGAGTGCAACTGTATAGTAGGTCTCTGGTGCGGTTCGTGTTGCGATTCAGGATTCTTAACTTGCGACGTGATCTCCAGACAACGACAATGGCAGATCCTGATTTTCCTGTATCATCGGATCGTTTGGAGGTTTCCGTTCGAGGATCGTCATTTTCTATCAGATTTGATTTGCACCTTGTTTTTCCATAAGTATTAATGGTACTATATTCCGTTATGACAGTTGCACCTCTTCAAGCTATTCTACGCTATTCTACCACCTTTTAATACGAGACTACCTATTTAAGAACCTCCATCTGTTTAATTTTGTTTTACTGAACATTCGGTTGTGAGTGTATCTCTTTAGTTTACCCTACATCCTGTTCTATACCCTCGGTTTAAAACTTGTCCTATAAAGCAACAGTACCTACGAGGATGGATTAGGGAGTTACAGTGAATGGTGAGTACTTGAGATATAAATAAAGGTTAGAAGAAGTCTAGAAAGAAGATTCAGGTGTTCTGAAGGATAGTTGTTACCAGATTAAAAGAAGCCATTAGTGATTAGGCCACCCATGACTAGCTTGTGGAATGGATTAGATAAGTATTGAAAAGAGAGTTAGAGGATATTATGGTTCTGGAGCTTTCTTGAAGATAATTAATGGTGTTATGACAATGTGATATATTTATAGTAACAAGGTGATGTGACATCATCCGATTTGTTGACTATTGGATAGCCTGTTCTACTTAACTACTACAACGATAATGTTGGGAGTATTACCAGTATGGAAGTTTTGATGTGAAGCTACGAATAAGATAACATGCAACGATAATTAAAGTTTTCATCGATTAAGGAAGACAAATGGACACGATAAGGGAGAAAAGGTAGATTGAAGTGAACGGACTTTTATGTGATTGTTTCTTTAATTTGGTACCTTGTTATAGGTGAAGGGTTTTTAGCACATAAAATGCAACGAAAACGTAAATTTAAATCTTAAAAAAAAACCGAAACCCTCCGCAGGATCCATGCAAAAAGTAATATTTAATTCGTAGTTCAGTATGTTTACCTTAAGAAGCTTTACGTTAATGGAAAGATGGAGGTCTTTAATAGCGATCCAAGAACGATGAACCGAAATCCCTAGCAACTGCTCCTCAAGTGTAAAGCACTCCACCGGTATCCACCAAGAGTACAATGTGATGGAGGAGGAAGAGGTTGAGAGAATTAGTTGCCTCCCTATTGTTCTACTTTAGAATTAGAGTTAATTATTTGGGTTGAGGCAAATAAGGTTTATAATAGTATATTTATAGGTAAAATTTTCAGCTGAAAATTTTCCATAAAATATTATTATTATTAACCCTTTAATTGATTATTCTTATTAACCAATTAACAAATAATTAAAACACCTTTTAATCATTAATCCCTTTTCAAAACACTTTAGAAAAATAATTCTCTCGCTTGATTTAATTTCCAAAATTAAATTCTTAATTAATAATATTAAGAATTAATTAAATCTCATTTAATCAATTATTAAATCTGCTAATTAATTATTTATTTCACAAATAAATAATTACCAGCCATTATTAATTAATTCCTCCACCATTAAATCATTCTCTTTTATGGTGTGACCCTGTAGGTTCAATATTAAGCCGGTAGTAGAAATAAATAATAATAAAACTATTTTATCATTATTTATATAAATTCTCTAATTCATTAAATATGATTAATTAATAAATTAATCATATTTATTCTACATCGTGAGGGATACTTCTCAGCATATCGCGACTATCCGGATAATACGAATTCACTGCTTAGAATACCAAGAACCTATTCAGTGAGTAGTTACCGTATAATCAATTCCTTCTACCCTGCAATATCATGATTAAATACAAGGTATGGAACTTGTGTCAAGCCTATCTTATTTAATCATTTGCTTTCCCATTCACTATGCTTAGTTCTATTTAATGTAAATTAGAAACTCCTTTCTAATTTCATTCACTCTGGCCAGAGATTCCTGAACTAGCATAAGTGGATCAGCATTGAACATTCTCTTCCTTCACTGGAAGGGGTAGATCCTTTATTGATCATACACTATCTTCGTGTACAAATTTCTATACCCAGTAGAGCCCTTATAATTATCCCTGGAGACTAAGAACTAAACCAAAGCATAGTTCAGTGTACACAAGATGACTATCCTCAAGTTTAAGGATACTTGTACAACTATCACTGTGTGAACAACTGCTGACACGTGAGTGAACTCCATCAGTTGTTCAGCTGTGTGAGTCATGTTCAGTGAACTTATTCTATAATAAGCACCTACATACTAGCTATAGTGTCACCACACAAATGTCTATGAGAACAGACATCCTTCATAATGAAGCAAGCATGGTATGTACCGATCTTTGCGGATTACTAATTACCAGTTAGTAATCCTACGACCAGGAAATATTTAAGTTTAGAGTTATCATCTTTTAGGTCTCATTATTATGATCTCATCATAATCCATAAAAAGCTTTACTCTAAACTATGGTATATCTAATTTAAACACTTAAATAGATAAAGCCCGCAATAAAACCAAAACAAGTCTTTTATTAATATCAATGAAATCAAAACAGATTACATAAAAGTTATTCCTAAATCATCATACATGATTGGACTTAGGACACATCTCTTTCAATCTCCCACTTATACTAAAGCCAATCACTCTGGTATCTAATACCCATCTTGTCTTTATGACGATTAAAGTGACTTTGAGAGAGTGGCTTTGTGAGTGGGTCTGCTACGTTGTTATGTGTGTCAACTCTCTTCAGATACCCCATTCAACTGTGGAGTATATGGAGGAGTCCAATACATAGCCCCACAGGAATACTGGAAGATTCGTATAGCTCATCATGGACCGAACCATGTCTAACAAAGTTCGATTTCTCCTTTCAGATACCCCATTCAACTGTGGAGTATATGGAGGAGTCTATTGGAAGACTATACCATTTTCTTTGAGATAAGCTAGAAACTCTCCATTCAAGTATTCACCACCTCGATCTGATCTAAGAGTTATAATACTATGTTTGGTTTGTTTCTCCACTTCATACTTATATTCTTTGAACTTTTCAAAGGCTTCAGACTTGTGTTTCATTAAATACACATATCTGAATCTAGATCGATCATCTATGAAAGAAATGAAGTATGAAAATCCACCCATGGCTTGCGTAGACATTGGTCCACATACATCTGTGTGTACCAATCCTAGCAAATCTGCAGCCCTCTCTCCATGTCCACTAAATGGAGATTTGGTCATTTTACCCAATAGACAAGACTCGCATGTAGGATATGATTCAAAATCAAAGGGGTCAAGTAACCCTTCCTTATGCAATGTCCGCAGTCTATTTTCACTAAAATGACCAAGTCCACAGTGCCACAAGAAAGTGAGATTTTTATCATCCTTTTTTCTTTTATTAGTATGTTCAATTTGTAGTAAATTATGCTCTACGTCACATACATACAGACCATTGTTTAAAATACCACTTCCATTAAGAACGTTATCTCTAAGAATTGAACATTTATTATTCTGAATAACAAACAAAAATCCAGCCAAGTCTAACATGGAATAGAAATAATATTCCTCACAATTGAGGGAAAAAAATAACAATTATTTAGAACAATAGTCTTGCCCGTAGGCATATGTAAATGAAATGATCCTACAGCTTCAGCAGCAACTCTTGCTCCATTTCCCATCCGTAGAATCACCTCCTCTTCTTCAAGAGTCCTATTTCTCCTTAGTCCCTGCAACGAATTGCAAATATGAGAACCACAGGTGGTATCTAATACCCAAGTAGAAATTTGACTTAGTGACATATTAACTTCGATCATGAACATACCTGAATCAGAAGTGGTAGTCTCACTACCCTTCTTCTTCTTCTTCTTCTTCAATTCCGCAAGGTAAACCTTGTAGTTCCTCTTCCAGTGCCCCACCTTGTTATAGTGAAAGCAAACAGCTTTGCTCTTGGGGTCTTCAGCTTTTGGTGGAACCGGCTTTTTCTCACCTACTTTCTTCTTCTTGGAAGGGTTCTTCTTCCTTTTCTTAGGATTGGAACCTTCACCAATTAGAAGAACATAACTCTTCTTATGGGGAAAATTCGATTCCGTAGTCTTCAACATGTTGTGGAGTTCAGGCAGGCTGACATCCAGCTTATTCATGTGAAAGTTCACAACAAACTGCGAGAACGAACTCAGAAGTGATTGTAAGACCAAGTCTTGGCTCAGCTCCCCATCCATGGCAAAACTAAGTTGTCCAAAACATTCAATCAAATTGATCATCTTAAGTACATTGTCATTCACAGATGATCCCTCAGACATCCTACAACCGAACAGTTCCTTCGATATCTCATATCGAGCTATCCTCCCTGCCACATCATACAACTCTTGTAGATGCATAAGGATAGTGTGAGCATCCATATGCTCATGTTGCTTCTGTAGCTCAATGTTCATGGAAGCTAGCATGATGCATTGAGCAACATTTGCATCATTTATCCACTTACGATACATAATATGTTCACCTAAATCTATCATCGCATGGTAAACATAGGCATATATTTCATATATAAAATTAAATAAACAAGTAAATGTAAAGTGCAATAAAGTAAATGTGTTTGGTTATGGCCCCATCCTATGTGATCTTTATCAAGCTCATGATAAAGATCAAGGTCAATCTAATATGGTGATGGAAATAAATACAACTACTTATTACATAAGTCTTCTTCTTTGTTTAGACTTCTTGTATGCCTCGTCTTCTTCTTTGTATCGCTTCCATTGGATAGCCTTCTTGAATCTTCAATTACATTACATGATTGAAAGTAAAACTAATCTAATGAACTTACAAGAATAACTTGAGTTACATTCGAGATTTATGATTACAAAGATTGACGGCATGCAAGTCGTATTTAAAACCAAAACCAAAACCATTACACTAAGGTCGAAAGGCCATAACCATCCACCATGCTCATACAACACATAAAAGCATGTTAAAACACATAATCTGATCTTAACATATCATATTATCCATGATCTAATCATAAAAAGAAAATATGACAAAAATCAGAAAAATCAGAATCAAATCAGAAAAACAAGAATCACTGTTTACGGGCAGTAAACGACGTCAAATGCCTTACAGACGAGTTGCTGATAGCTTTAGCTATCAGTTTTGTTCAGATGCTCGTTTATCTATGGAATAGGGTATTCGTTTGCATAAATCGGATACCAGACCCAGATTTCAGCAAATCTGCAGCAGCCAATTTAGAATCCATATCTAATATGATTCTCATAATTAGAACACACATAAATCATGTATATATCAGTATATATACAGATTACATAATCATCTTATGATTATACAACTCACATGAATATCATATATTCAAAAACATACATATATAAGCATATTATATCAACATCAAATCATGGCGAATCACGTACATGCTCATATATCGAAAACAGTTAAACACATAAAAGAATTAAAAACTTTTCGCAAGTAGCTCTGATGCCATTGAAGGGTTTTTAGCACATAAACGCAGCGAAAACGTAAATTTAATCTTAAAAAAACCTTAACCCTCCACAGGATCCATGCGAAAAAAAATAATATTTAATTCGTAGTTCAGTATATTTACCTTAAGAAGCTTTACGTTAATGGAAAGATGGAGGTCTTTAATAGCGATCCAAGAACCTATTCAGTGAGTAGTTACCGTACAATTAATTCCTTCTACCCTGCAATATCACGATTAAATACAAGGCATGGAACTTGTGTCAAGCCTATCTTATTTAATCACTTGCTTTCCCATTCACTATGCTTAGTTCTATTTAATGTAAATTAGAAACTCCTTTCTAATTTCATTCACTCTGGCCAGAGATTCCTGAACTACCATAAGTGGATCAGCATTGAACATTCTCTTCCTACACTGGAAGGGTAGATCCTTTATTGATCATACACTATCTTCATGTACAAATTCCTATACCCAGTAGAGCCCTTATAATTGTCCCTTGAGACTAAGAACTAAACCAAAGCATAGTTCAGTGTACACAAGATGACTATGATGACCCCAAGTCTAAGGATACTTGTACAACTATCACTATGTGAACAACTGCTGACACGTGAGTGAACTCCATCAGTTGTTCAGCTGTGTGAGTCATGTTCAGTGAACTTATTCTATAATAAGCACCTACATACTAGCTATAGTGTTACCACACAAATGTCTATGAGAACAGACATCCTTCATAATGAAGCAAGCATAGTATGTACCGATCTTTGCGGATTATTAATTACCAGTTAGTAATCCTATGACCACGAACTATTTAAATTTAGAGTTATCATCTTTTAGGTCTCATTATTATGATCTCATCACAATCCATAAAAAGCTTTACTCTAAACTGTGGTATATCTTATTTAAACATTTAAATAGATAGAGCCCGTAATAAAAACAAAATAAGCCTTTTATTAATATCAATGAAATCAAAACAGATTACATAAAAGTTATTCCTAAATCCTCATACATGATTGGACTTAGGACATATCTCTTTCAGGGTATCACACAGATAACCTACAGGAAATTCAGAAAGGGCAAGAAGTTTTCCAGTAAAGGTGGAAGTTCTGATAAGAAAGGATTCAGAAAGTCTGAAGGCAAAAGAGGAAAGTCTGACAGAGGAGACAACTAAAATGTCAAATGCTACAATTGTGGTGAAAGAGGCCACATATCTCCTGACTACAAGAAAGGAAAAAGTGACAAAGGCAAGACACTTGTCACAAAGAAGAAAAGCTGGACAAACACTTCAGATTCTAAACATGAGGTGAACTATGCCTTGATGGCAAATGCTGATAGTAGTACTAAAAATGCTGAATTGAAGGTACCTCAAACAACTTATACTTTTCATACTGATGATATTATTGAGTTGAGATTATATCTTAAAACTATGTTCATTAGTTATAGAGATCAGACTTTAACATGTGAAATATTAACATCTAAAAATCTTGCTTTTAAAAAGAGAAATGACTATTTAGAAAAGGAGTTAGTTTTTTTTCATCAAACTAAGAAAGAAAGAGATGATGCTTTGTATGATAGAGATGAAGTGTTAAAATTGAATGAATCTCTAAAAGCTGACTTAGAAAAGGAAAGAGAGATTATCAGAACTTGGACTAACTCTGGCAGAACAACTCAGAATTTACTAAGTAGTGGAAACTGGAAAGTGGGCTTAGGTTATGGAGATGATAAAGTGAGAAAGGAATTGAACAAATTGAGCCAATTATTGTTAAACAGACTGCTAAGCCAAAGGTAAATCCTCTTAAGTTTGTAGCAAAAACTGTAAAGTCTGATTCTAAAAAGATGAAAGTGTCTAGGACAGAAGTCAAAGAAAAGACAACTTCTGACAAATTAAAATAGGATAAACCAGCTGAAGTAAACATAGGCTTAATGACAAAGAAGCAGCTTAAGTATAAGCTGAAAGAGATTATAAATGTGAACAAGGTAAAGGAAACTAGGAAAAATAGGAATGGAAAGGAAGGTGTGAATAAAAGCAATAATTATATGCCTGTTCCTAATGCTCCTAGAAAGAAATGTTATAACTGTGGAAACTCTAACCATATTGCTTCTCTTTGCAGGAAAAATAAACATATAAACTCTTTACCTCCTAAATCAGGAGTTAAGAGTCAGTCTGTTAGGTTTAAACCACAAAATCCTTTTTATTGTGGTAGTTTATGGCATTCCATTTATACTTGTAAGGAATATCATAGTTTATACTATGATTATTATCAAATAAAACCTTCTTTGAAGAAAGTTAGTATTATTCCTTCTAGTGTAAAGTCTGATGCAAAGTCTGATATAAATTCTGATAAACAGCATGTTAGCATAAACTCTGAAATTAAATCCGCTGCAAATGCTAACAAACTTAAAAAGGCCAAAGGATCCAAACAAGTCTGGGTCCTTAAAACTAACCAATAGTGGTCTTTGTGATTGCAGGGCAACAGGAAAAATATCCTAGTGCTGGACAATAGATGTTCAGGACATATGACTGGAAATAAAGCCCTGCTATCAGACTTTGTGGAGAAAGCTGGCCCAGGAGTTTCTTATGGAGATGGCAACATGGGAAAAACTCTGGGATATGGCAATATCAATCTTGGGAATGTCATCATTGAATAAGTAGCTCTTGTCTCAGGACTTAAACACAATCTGCTAAGCGTGAGTTAAATCTGTGATATAGGTTATCATATGGATTTATTTGAAGAACACTGTGAACTTGTAAGCAATTCCACAGGCAAAGTAGTTCTGAAAGGTTACAGGCATGGTAACATTTATGAAGCCAGACTTTCAACAAGTTCTGATGGTTCAGCAATCTGTCTGTTGAGTAGAGCATCAATTGAAGAAAGCTGGAATTGGCACAAAAGACTCTCTCATTTAAATTTCAATAACATAAATGAGCTAGTAAAGAAAGATCTTGTGAGAGGACTGCCAAAATCAGTATTTGCTCCTGATGGCCTTTGTGATTCATGTCAAAAAGCAAAACAAAGAAAATCTTCATTCAAGAGCAAAACTGAATCTTCAATTCTTGAGCCTTATCTCCTACTGCATGTTGATCTATTTGGTCCAGTCAATGTCATGTCTATTGCAAAGAAGAAATATGCTATGGTTATAGTGGATGAGTTCACAAGGTACACATGGGTGTATTTCTTGCACAAGAAGAATGAGACTGCATCTACTCTAACTGATCATGTCAAACAGCTGGATAAATTAGTCAAAGATTCTGTCAAAATTATAAGAAGTGATAATGGCACTGAGTTCAAGAATTCAATAATGAAAGAGTTTTGCAAAGAGCATGGAATTAAGCAGGTACACATGGGTGTATTTCTTGCACAAGAAGAATGAGACTGCATCTACTCTAACTGATCATGTCAAACAGCTGGATAAATTGGTCAAAGATTCTATCAAAATTATAAGAAGTGATAATGGCACTGAGTTCAAGAATTCAATAATGGAAGAGTTCTGCAAAGAGCATGGAATTAAGCAGGAATTTTCTGCACCTGGAAATCCACAGCAAAATGGAGTTATAGAAAGAAAGAACATGACTCTCATTGAAGCTGCACGAACTATGCTTGATGAAGCAAAGTTGCCAACCTACTTTTGGGCTGAAGCTATGCAGACTACTTGTTTTACACAGAATGCTACACTCATAAACAAGCATGGAAAAACACCATATGAGATGGTGAAGAAAAAGAAGCCAAATCTGAAATACTTTCATGTATTTGGATGTAAGTGTTTTATTCTTAAGACTCATCCTGAACAGCTATCAAAATTTGATCTAAAAGCTGATGAAGGAATTTTTGTTGGATATCCACTTTCCACAAAAGCCTTCAAAGTCTACAATTTAAGAACAAGGGTTGTCATGGAATCTATCAATGTATCTTTTGATGATAAAAAGATGACTAGACTTGAAGATTTCAATGATCATGATCAGCTGAGATTTGAAAATGAAGATTTAAATTCTGATTCTGCAAATTCTGATGGCTTAGATCCTGATCCTGTAAGTTCTAACGGGTTAAGTTCTGATGTCAATGAAACTGTGGTAACTACTCTAATGGAAAATACACCTGTTCAGGGGGAGAAAGCTGAAGATCCTACTGTGACGCCCTCCAAACCCGGGTCAGAGGTTTGGGGTCCACACACACACACCTTATTTATAACCTGCTTATAATAATGATAAAGATAATAATAATGATATGCAGTGACCCTACTTACCAACTACCACGGACCGCAACAGGTTA
Organism: Apium graveolens; assembly: GCF_009905375.1. Classification (NCBI taxonomy): domain Eukaryota; kingdom Viridiplantae; phylum Streptophyta; class Magnoliopsida; order Apiales; family Apiaceae; genus Apium; species Apium graveolens. The sequence continues at coordinate 176,742,758 of NC_133651.1, forward strand.
AAGTATGCACAGAAGCCAAACACACACTTATATTACAAACCGTTCAAATCCCAACTATTCCAACTCAACACTGAGTATTAAACATTATTACAAACTTTTACAAACTCAAATTATCCCAAAAGAAGCCTACTAGCTTAGCTCGATCAACCAGAACCCCTAGCTCTCGCGCTGGACTGGGGATCCTCGTTACCAACCTGTTCCTTCTTAACTGGAAAAGAACATAAACAACATCGCACAAATGAGCTAACTAGCTCAGCAAGTCACAATGACAAAACTGAGAATAATGATCATCAGGTAAATATGGTTATGATAACAAGTGAACAATGGATTATGATTTAGAATTGGATATTATATTTTCATTTTAAAAACCAAGGTTAGGCTGCTGATCAGTCACGCACTAACCCCGAGCAAAGCACACAACACTGCTCTAACTACTGGATCCAAGGCACACATTGGCCTAACTTGACCATTATATGGTCTGACCACGAATCTGGTCCATAATTCTATAAAAACAATCCAATTCTACCATAATAACGGAATAAGTAATAATAAACAATAAACAGGATCATTAACAACATTGGACGTTCAATAATGAAAATGATTTCAATCTACATAAAGATCAATATGGCATTTCCAAAGCTTGGCTGCTAGGTAGTGAAAGAATTGGATAACAAAAGAATCAGTGTTTCAGGGTTTCAAGGATTTGGCCTTTCAAAGCATAAAATATAATGGTTTGAGTGTATAAGCAGTCTTGGTTCAGTGTTTGATAATTAGTTTCTATGTATTTGTGGAGTAGTATCGTATATTTGAGGTTCATATTTGGGTATACAACAATCAATGGTTTAGAAAGAATCAGGTTTACAGCTCAAGATCAATAACTGGAATCAGGGTTTAGGGTTCAGTGCTTCAAAGCACTTGCAATATAAAACAGGACTATCAATCACTATAATATCTCAAGAAAGTTCAGAACACTTGCCTGGTACTAGCTTATTATACTGCACTCGCTTTCAGTCACGACTGTCTTACTCCTCGACTACCTATTTCCCTTTCCTACGCCTTGCCTCTTCTGCTCACATATCATAAGCATCTATCAATATTCAACTTATACGATTCTATTCGACACATACTTCTATCTACCCTTCGTTTCACCCAAATCCGATTAACGAATTGAAAGTTATGCAATAAACAAGTAAACATCCAATATATAGACCGACAGTGTTAGATATATTTGATAATGTCATGACTAATATGATTTATGTTTAGTTTTCAGATCTTACTTAACAGGACAAATCAGTACTTAATTGGGAATCAGTACTTATACTGGAAGTCAGGACTTAAGGATATCAGTACTTATATTATCAGGAGATAATCATCAGAAGATGGATATCAGAACTTAAGTGCTGAAGGACGTTCAGATAAGGACAGTAGCTGATTAAAGGAAAGAAGATCGAGATAAACATAAGAAGAGATATGCATGAAGAAGGAATTCTATGAAGAATGGAATACTTGGAAGAAAAGATATCTGATTGATATATTTTAGGAAGCAGAATTATATTCCATATCAATTAGCGATTATTCATTGTAATCCTAGCAGCTCTCGTGATATTTGTTCATCACTGAGAGGTAACAGTTCCATACTGTAACAGAGTTTATTGTTTCAATAAAGTTTGTTTTATGTTACTTGAAATATTAAAAGTTCGATTTGATTGTATTTTACACTGTATTCACCCCCTCTACAGTGTGTGTGACCTAACAAGTGGTATCAGAGCCTATCTGTTAACACACATACAGTTAAAGATCCAAACACAATCATGTCTGACACAGAAACTCCAACTAAGCCTACCAAAACTGAAGAACCTCCAAAGACACAAATTCAAAGTCGGTATGAAACCATCAGAGTTCCCATACTGAGACCATCTGAATATGCCATATGAAAGGTGAGGATGACCATGTTTCTGGAAGCTACAGATCCAGAATATCTTGATAGAATCAAGGAAGGGCCTCACAAACCAACCAAGCTCGCTGTTGCAGTTGCAGTTGCAGGTGAAGCAGCAAAGACCGTACCAAAGGAAAAGAGTGATTATACTGTTGAAGATATCACATCAATTGCTAAGGATGCTAAGGTACGACACTTACTGCATAGTGCCATTGATAATGTAATGTCAAATAGGGTAATTAACTGCAAGACTGCAAAGGATATATGGGATGCTCTGGAAACAAGGTGTCAGGGAACTGATACAATTAAGAAGAACAGGAAGACAATACTCACTCAAGAGTATGAACACTTTGACTCAAAGGCTAATGAATCATTGACTGATTTATATGATAGATTTGTCAAACTCTTGAATGATCTGTCACTGGTTAATAAGGAGTATGATCTTGAAGATTCAAACCTTAAATTCCTGTTAGCTCTTCCTGGATGTTGGGATTTGAAGGCAACAACAATAAGAGACAATTACAATCTTGATGAAACAACTCTTGATGAAATTTATGGAATGCTCAAGACTCATGAACTTGAGATGGAACAAAGAAGCAAGAGGAAAGGAGGAAAGTCAAGGACAGTTGCTCTTAAGGCTGAAGAAGAATCCACCAAGGCAGCTACCTCAAGGAAAGACAAGGATAAAGCTCTTTTCACAAAGTCTGATACTGAGTCATCAGGTTCTGAAAGTGATGATGACTCAGATTCTGAAAGCTTGCCTGAGACTGATGCTGATGAGGAGATGATGAAGCTGTGTGCTCTTATGGTGAAAGGGATCACAAAGATTGCATACAGGATGTTTAGGAAGGGAAAGAAGTTTTCCAGGAAAGGCATAAGTTCTGATAAGAAGAATTTCAGAAGATCTGAAGGCAGAGGAGGAAAGTCTGATAGAGGAGATTATACCAATGTAAAATGCTATAACTGTGGTGAGAAAGGCCACATATCTTCTGATTGCAAGAAGGTAAAGGGTGACAAAGGCAAGGCTCTTGTCACAAAGCAGAAAAGATGGACAGACACCTCAGACTCTGAAAGTGAGGAGAACTATGCGTTGATGGCAAATGCTGATAAAGAAAGTGCTGAGAGTAGTTCTGAAGCTGCTGAAACAAAGGTACCTCAGACTACTTATGCTTTTCATACTGATGATATTAATGAGTTGAGAAGATATCTTAAAACCATGTTTGTTAGTTATAGAGATCAAACTTTAACATGTGAAAGATTAACTTCTGAAAATCTTATTTTTAAGAAAAGAAATGATTTCTTAGAAAAAGAGTTAGTTATGTTCCATCAAACTCAGAAGGATAGAGATGATGCTTTTTATGTTAGGGATGAAGTGCTAAAAATGAATGAATCTCTAAAAACTGAGTTAGAAAAGGAAAGAGAGATAATCAGGACTTGGACTAACTCTGGCAGAACAACTCAAAATTTGCTAAGTAGTGAAAATTGGAAAGAGGGCTTAGGTTATGGAGAGGATAAGAATGATAAAGGAACTGTAGAAATTAAGCCTGTTGTTAAGCAAAAGCCAAAGATAAAACCTGTTAAGTTTGTAACTGTAAAGTCTGATAATGATAAATCAGAAGTTAGAGAGGGATTAACTTCTGACAAACTAAAACAGGAAAAGACAGCTGAAGTAAACATAGGCTTAATGACTAAGAAGCAGCTTAAGCATAAGCTGAAAGATGTTAAGAATGTAAACAAGGTAAAATCACCTAGGAAAAATAGGATTGGAAAGGAAGGTGTGAATAAAAGCAATAATAATAAACCTGTTCCTGATGCTCCTAGGAAAATATGTCATAACTGTGGAAGTTCTAACCATCTGGCTTTTTTTTACAGGAAGAATAAGAACATTAACTCCTTACCTTCAAAATCAGGAGTTAAGAGTCAGTCTGTTAGATATAAACCACAAAATCCTTGTTTTCATTGTGGTAGTTTATGGCATTCCATTTATACTTGTAAGAAATATCATAGTTTGTACTATGATTATTATTAATTAAAACCTTCTTTAATTTAGCAAAAAAAAAAAAAAAAAAAAACCTTCTTTGAAGAAAGTTTCCATTATTTCTTCTAGTGTAAATTCTGATTCAAAATCTGATAGTGTAAGTTCTGATAAGAAAAATGTTAACATAAACTCTGATGCTAAATCCGCTGCAAATGTTAACAAACTTGATAAGGCCAAAGGATCCAAGCAAGTCTGGGTCCTTAAAACTAATCATCAGTGGTCTTTGTGATTGCAGGGCAACAGGAAAAATATTCTAGTTCTGGACAGTGGATGTTCAGGACATATGACTGGAAATAAAGCCCTGCTATCAGACTTTATGGAAAAAGTTGGCCCAAGTGTTTCTTATGGAGATGGCAACATTGGAAAAACATTGGGATATGGCAATATCAATCTTGGGAATGTCATCATTAAAGAAGTAGCTCTGGTCTCAGGACTTAAACACAATTTGCTGAGTATAAGTCAAATCTGTGACAGAGGTTATCATGTTGATTTCTTTGAAGAACACTGTGAAGTTATGAGTAAATCCAAAGGCAAAGTTGTTCTGAAAGGATACAGGCGTGGTAACATTTATGAAGCTAAGCTTTCAACAAGTACTAATGGTTCTGCAATCTGTCTGATGAGTAGAGCATCAATTGAAGAAAGCTGGAATTGGCACAAGAAACTCTCTCATTTAAATTTCAACAATATAAATGATCTAGTCAAGAAAGATCTTGTGAGAGGACTGCCAAAGTCAGTATTTGCTCCTGATGGCCTTTGTGATTCTTGTCAGAAGGCCAAACAAAGAAAATCTTCTTTCAAGAGCAAGACTGAATCATCAATTCTTGAGCCTTACCATCTACTACATGTTGATCTATTTGGTCCAGTGAATGTCATGTCTATTGCAAAGAAGAAATATGCGTTAGTCATAGTGGATGAGTTCACCAGATACACATGGGTGTATTTCTTGCACACAAAAAATGAAACAACATCTATCTTGATTGATCATGTCAAACATCTGGATAAATTGGTCAAAGATTCTGTGAAAACCATAAGGAGTGATAATGGCACTGAGTTCAAGAATTTGATAATGGAAGAGTTCTGCAAAAACCATGGAATTAAGCAGGAATTTTCTGCTCCTGGAACTCCACAGCAAAATGGAGTTGTTGAAAGGAAGAATAGAACTCTCATTGAAGCTACACGTACAATGCTTGAAGAAGCAAAGCTTCCATCCTATTTCTGGGCTGAAGCTGTGCAAACTGCTTGTTTTACTCAAAATGCAACACTCATTAACAAGCAAGGAAAAACACCATATGAGATGGTGAAGAAAAAGAAGCTAAATCTGAAGTACTTTCATGTATTTGGATGCAAGTGTTTTGTTCTCAAGACTCATCCTGAACAGCTATCTAAATTTGATCTAAAAGCTCATGAAGGAATCTTTGTTGGATATCCACTTTCCATAAAAGCCTTCAGAGTCTATAATTTGAGAACAAGAGTGGTCATGGAATCTATCAATGTCTGTAACACCCCCAGATCCGGGGTCGGGGATCCGGGTCATCACGAGTTCCATTTCCCTTAATAACACCCAATCTTAATAATTACTCAACTACTCTGTACTGTGACCCCACAATAAACACACACACCACACGTTATAGTCTCAGAGATGAACATCCAAAAATAACCACAAGTCATTTTATTCCACAATTATCTGCCAATACACCTTAAAAGGTTTTCTGAATAAATTTACATTTCTTTGCCATTATTACAATTCATAAATATAAATAAATCTGGTACATCAAAAGTTGAAAGACTAGCCTATTGGTAGTTCCTACCTCAGCTACGGCGGCATCAATGCTTCTAGAAAACTGTGGAACGTCTCCTAATCGCTTGCGAATCGGGAGCTTGGTTCTGTTCATCTTTTCTATCTGTTGTTGTGTGATGAAAGAAGAAAGCAAGGGTGAGCAGCAAGCCCACCAAAATAATATGTATAATGATTAATAGTATATGAGCCTTCTTATAGTACTCATGAAAGTCTTGGTCAAAAGAAATGAACCAAGTTTGATATCTTAATGCGATGAAGTCGCAAAATATTCAGTATATATACATATATACTTTTCAAAATATTGGAAGTCCTCTTCCATGCATAATACACACAGAGTTCCAGTGTATAACTGTATAAAAATACCGTTGCAAGGTGATCTCATATATCTAACCTTGTCTCAACGTTTTTCTGAAAATCTTTGTCATGCATAAGATAATCATTTACTAGATATAAGTTTAAAAGATGAAGTTACAAGATACTTCAATATACTTATATCTTTTCCAAATACTACTTGAACTACCACCATTCAAGTTATAATTAGTTTCCAAAGTTCATCACATAGATGAGACTACAAGACCAGATTTGAATAGATTAAATCTTTAAAATATCATCAAAATAAAATGAAGTTACGAGATACTTCATTTGATGCAAACATCATTTTGAAAACTTGACCCTGCCAACACTCAACAATCGCCCAACCGTAGCCTTTCTATCGAAGTGCTCTGGGTAGTGTTGCAGAAATATCCAATTGGATGATGAACTCATTACGGGAGTTTGCCGCGCCAGGAAGACCACTTACGATGATCAGTCGTAGTAGTGCAACCCCACCATTTTCTACATGTAGAGGAGAACCTGTCGGATTTACTTGTCAACCGAACACTGAACTCCTAAGGAATGGACCGCCTTAGCGGAACTTCCAGGCCATTTGGGCCAATATAATAAGGCTGGGCCGGCGCCACTCGACCACTTACGCCACTCCTAGTTCAGATGAAATCCATGACTCTGAAACGTAAAGCTCGTTCCCCCTTTCCCCAAGTAGAAACTTGTTGATACGGCTCCACCAAGAAGTCGTATCTAGTTGGAAAGGAAAACTCACCGATATTTCCCAGGCGATGCCTGTTAATGGATTAACTTGTTCCAAGAATTTTACTTCCCGAGTGTTGGGTAAGTAATCAATTCATTTATCAAAACAGCAACCTTGTTGCGAATATAAAACACACCACAGAGCCGGATCTCTCAGGTTTTGAGCGAGTATTTAAATCCCCTTCGAAAGGAGGGTCTTAAATATAAAAATGAGTTTTGGGATCCGCTCTAACTTTTAAAAATCATTTTGAAGACTCGCAAAACATTTTTAAGAATGTTTGGAGTGATGCTGATTTAACAAAATAAATCAGTCCCAATATATTAAAAAATATCTGAATATTATTATTTAAATAATATTCCCATAAAGAATAATCTTTATAAAAATAATTGAAGTAGAAGTTTTAAAACTTATACTTGAAATGAGTATTAAATAACCAAAGATATACTTATACGAAAGTACTATCTTTATTTGAATAATCAAAGATAAGTTTGATTATCGACACCTTATTCTTTAATAAAATAAAGAACATATCTCAGCAAATAATCGGAGTCATAGATCCTCAAATGAATATTCAAATAATATTCATTAAATAATATAAACTGAGTCATAAGCCCTCGAATGAATATTCAAATAATATTCAGATAAATAAATAAAAGGAGTCATAAGTCCTCGAATGAATATTCAAATAATATTCAGATAAATAAATAAAAGGAGTCATAAGTCCTCGAATTAATATTCAAAATAATATTCATTTAATATAAAGGAGTCATACGCCTTCGAATAATATTCGAAATAATATTCAATAATAAAATAAAGTTAAAGTTATCGAATAAACCTTATTCGATTAATAGTTTTGAAAACTATGACCATATATATATATATATATATAAATATATATATATATATCCATATCCATATGTATACAAAATCTACTCGGGATCCTCGACTCCCGGTTTTAGAAAATATTTTCACCTTTGGGTCCCTATACTAAGGGTATATGCAAGATACCGCTATCCTCTAGCATAGGTATTACCAACTGAACCAACAGATATATATTTCAAGAATATGAAACAGGCATGCATATATACCATATCACATGCTACAATATATCGCAAGAATTTGCTAATAACCAATATGCATTTATCGCAAGATCATGCATATACACATATACATCACAACAACAGTTATACGGGTAGAAAACTTGCCTGAGCGACTGGGGGTTACGAATGGCTCGGGACGAGTCTGGTAACCTATAAACAACAAGTAAGTTGGAATTAAACCAAAGTCACTTGTAAATCTATACTTTAACTAACTTAGACTCTAACGCTTGTTTTGCGCTTACTGATTCTCTTAAGTCACTCGAGTACCCTCGGCTCCACCATTTTTAATAATTTAACCTTTACGAGTTTTAAGGCGATTCCTTCGCGAGTGTCTTACCAACTGCCTAACACACTTACCATAAATGTTTCATACATTAATTAACCCTTTTTGGTCTTTAACCTATGTTTCAAAGTAAGGCGAGGGGAAAAGTTTCGTCCGCGAAATGCCGTTACTTGAAACGGTCGTTTCTCCTAAACCGTGCATCGGAATCGAACGAACTATATATCAAAACGAAGCTCGTAACATGAGCTATCTAAACATGGCAGTGGTCATAATCTAGCAGGGGGTTCTCGGGTCCTAATGTTATGCACAAAAACAGTCCAAAGAAAATCGGATGTTACAACGGCTATGTTTACGCGATTACCAATGTTTAAACTACTCCAATTAACCACCAACCAACTCATATCCATCAATACAACAAAACTTCACCTAAACCATACCACATCAGTCCATAATCTTCAAGGTTTTCAACTCAAACAACCACAATCAAGACCTATGAACTATAATCAAGCTTCAATTACCAAAACACTTCCAAATCAAACCAAACTACTAATAATCACAATCCATGCTTCTCATTTCACAACACCAACCATTAAACTTACTAACAAATAAAGTAAAGGCTAGGGTTTGAAGTTTATACCTTCCTTGGGAGGTGTTAAGTTTCTAGGAAGCCTTAGGGAGCCTCCTACAAGCTTGATCTTTCCAAAGAAATCAAGAACACAAAGTTAGGCTTTGAAGTTTCTAAAAGTCCGATTTAAAGAACTGTAAAAATGAGGGTCTTACCATGATTATTTGGACGAGACTTGTGAACAAGAGTTGTAGGCCATCTCAATACCTTTCCAATGAGCTATAGAACACAATATTTGAGTGAGAAATGAAGGATATACAGCAGTTTTAGTGTTCTGGTTCTGTTTTGGCCGAGAGCATGAAGAACAATGCCTTGGTTTCTTTTTGATTTTGATGAAAAATGATTTGCTTGGCTTGGTTGGTTTGATTTTTGTGTTTGTTTTAGTAAATTACCTAGTTGCCCTTGATTTTGTGTGGTTAAAAAGCCACCACATCTCCTTCCTTCCCATGTCATGCTTGTGTCATCCTCATGATGTCATCCTCCCCTCCTTGTCCTCTTTCTATTTGTTGGATGACATCATCCCCACTAATCCCCTTGATTAACTTCCTAATCGTTTGCCTAATGACCGCTGATCTGTTATACGGTTCGCTTAACTTTCGTTTTCGTTTATCGTTTGAGGGATCATACCCGGGATCTTATTACTTAGGTTCCCTTAACCTTTCTCAATATATTATATTCCTTTTATGATCCTCTCCTATAATTCTTTAATTTAAATCCTTTTTATCCTGTTACCTTTTTCTCAAATCTTTCCGTATCTAGTGTATTTCCGGGAAAAATCAAAGTGTTCGGATTTGGATTCTGACGATCTTTACATACACTTATATCCCATATAAAGTACTAATAAAATCTCAGAATATCCATATCAGAACCCCTACATAGTGTGGCATGAAAAGTTTTCTCATTCAGCAAAAACACTATTCATAAGGGTTTCAAAAATTTCCCAAAAATTGGGGTTATTACAGTCTCCCCTCCTTAAAAGGATTCCGTCCCGGAATCAGATAGAAAGTGAATAGGGATACTCTCTTAGCATTGCACTTTCTAACTCTCGAGTAAATTTTCCCACATTGTTGTTCTACCATCAAACTCTTACTAGTTTGATAACCCTTCTCCTAAGCACTCGTTCCTTTTTACTCTATACCCTTCCTGGTTGCTCCATATAGGTTACGTCTGGTTGCATGTCTATGCGCTCATATGCCCCTATTTGTCTAGCATCCGAATTACACTTCCTTAACATTGATACGTGGAACACGTTATGAACTTGCTACAGGTTCGGGGGTAGGGCTAGCTCATATGCTAACTTCCCAAACGTCTTAATATATCCAAGGGTCCAACAAATTGTAGACTTAGCTTTCCTTTCTTTCCGAACCTCATCAATCCTTTTCAAGGGTTTCCAAGGGGATAGTTATAACATTACTAGGCCCCCTATTTCATACTCTTTGTCCTTTTTTTGAGTCAAATCAGCATACCTCTTATGTCCATCTTGGGTTACTACCAGCCGTCCTCTGATTAGATCTATTATATCCCTGGTCCTTTGGACTACTGCGGGTCCGAGCATCTTGCGCTCTACAACTTCATCCTAACATAAGGGAGATCGACATTATCTTCCCTCAAGGATCTCATAAGGTGACACCTCGATAATGACATATGATCTATTGTCGTGATATAACTAAATCCGCGTTAAGTGATCATTCCAAATTCTTTCAAGTCTATTGCACAGACTCTCATTATAGCGTTTAGCATTAGAGCTTTTGCTTCTCAATACCCATTCTCTTCTAGTTCGTAATCGCTACAACCTTCCGTTCCTAATATTATACTAGTTATACTTTTGCTCGTTAGCGTTCTATAACCTTTTAATGACCACGACAACCTTAGTATCACGAATGTGTTTCCATTCCGCATACTACCACTACTTTATTACTCCTTTTTCAGTTGTTTCTATTTCCCAAAATTTGATCAATCAAATAGAAGTAAAGGAATTTGTTGAGAGATCACTATGATCATGAACACTTGTTATATTGCATAGTTAGTACAGAAGGTGGCCAGCCTTTAGTACTTGACAAGCAATTAAACAATAGATGGTATCCTACTAGGCTTCTATCACACAGATAGATAGTCATTCGGCAATACCTCCCCTTCTGGAAGGGTTGTTCTTCTCAGATTACATGAAATGAAAAGAAGAGAAAAGAACGAACTGAAGAGAATTGTATATAAAAAAAAATATATACTGCCACAAAATATCTGGCTTGGAACCTACCTCTGAATTATAGAGGTTTGTCATAGGAGAACAAAACATAAACGTATTTATATCAGCATCAAATATTATAGCATCGTATTTCCCATGCCTAAATATTTCTATTCCGTCCATCATTCTATGGACCCATGCTCTTCCTCGAGCTTATACACAATCACCTTTGAAACTCCCTCGACATCGAAAATCGAATCTGGGATCTCATTCTATACATCATCGCTACTAGAATTCTATGCTTGCACCGCAACCTTCCTCGTATAATAATACGACTCTCTATTGATAAGAAAGAATAATAATTCACTAGGTAGATACTCTACTTAATTAGTCTATCAATGATAACGTATACACTACCACGACCCGATTAGTGGTACTCAATCTCAACACCCATTCCAATACAACTCTCACGGTTGTAATCAGCTCATTACTCGCAGAATCATTGCTGCCTTACTATGGTCCACCACTGACCTACTATCGTCATTCACTTTTCCATAAAATCTTAATATCTAACCATACGGAGTCCATACATCTCGTATCTAATTCTCCTAAGGAGTTAACATAACCACCAATCACAATTCATGAAGAACACTCCAAACTCTGACGTACTTTCATGACATGAAGTAGATAAAATTGCAGAAGAGTTTCAATCAAAGCAACGATAGCAGGTTAATACCATTCTTAGTCATATGCCTTAAATAGAAGACTTAACTCAAAGGTTCATTTAGTCCTTTTTGAAACATGGTCCTGGATTATTCTCAAGATAGTACCTCCTAAGATAGATAGCCCGTTCCTGGCGATTACACGAATTAAACCTTTACCAACTACTATTACAGTTGGGTATTGCACAGTCATCAGAAGGAATGTCAATATTCCAAACCATAATTCAACCTTCACATTTTTAACCATCATCACTGTTTTCTTTTGGCACACGCGCCTATAATTATCCACTTACCTTTAAAGTGTCGGCCACCTCTTTGGCCTTTCCTGATAGTAAAATTTCCTTACAGTCAATGTCATTTTAACCACCTCCAAATAAATTTTCTACCTTATTTCCGATCACTGCTTGAGTGAAGATGTTTTCCTTAAAATCAGATGGGAAAGAAAAGAAAAAAAAAATCACCATTTTTCCATAAGTTATTGCCTCAATCTTTAGAGGCTAATCACTGTCAAGACTGACTCTCAATCATACTTAGAACATTTTTTATCTTAAGTCCTAATTGCCCTGAACAATTTCGACCATTACTGGTTCGATCCATACTTTCTCGTGGTTTAACACGTGCCCCACTTGGCATCATTATAATTATGTCATATTTCCTTTATCAACATTTTTATTCTTGAGAATTTCGAATATTTCCTTTCTCCTTGTAAAACCTCTAAGGTTATCCTTCAATCGTTCCTCCTGTATTCCCTATATACAGGGCATATCAAAATACCATTTACTAATACTAGAACCATTGTCTATATACTTCTGAAAAATTTCTCCACTGATCCTTAAAGGTTATTATTACCTTAATCCTTTCCAATTCATACTGTCAAAACTCATACTATCCCTATTAAGGGTGAAATGCCAACCTTTATGCATTCCCCTAGGATTCGTTTTAAGTTACCGATGTTCTATCCTTAATTCCACCTTTAAAAAGGTACAAGCATCCTTCCATGGATAAATAAAGTCATATATCCCTGATAAGGGTATCTTATTCAATCATTTCCACCTCGATAGTCTATACCGAATTTCACAATAGCATCCTTATTCAAGTTAAGGTCAATCCACATGGCCTCCAAAAGATAAAAATGGTTATCCGCTTTTCTTTCCTGATTTGGTAATGATCACATGGATGATCTGGAAGATATTGGTCGTGTTCAACGTGAACTTCTTCTTAATAAATCCTTATTTACTTTTGTTGTTTATCTCAACAGTCATCTCAATGTTGGGATATCTTTCATACCTGGCGTCTCCCTTCCTGGGTATCAAGCCACCGGTCTTACACTTCACATTCTTGAAGGTCACTTCCTTCATCCAATTTTCTTAATTTCTTACTTTCTTGTCTCCTCAGTCTATCCGCGTCTCATTATTTATCCTTCGAACTATCTCAAGGTTTCTTCGAATCCTCCCAACTTACAGGGGATAATATATATGTATCTCTTATACCTTCAACCATCAATTTAACTCATGGTATATCACCCTCATCCTGACGATTACATACTTTTCTATGTCTACTGTTACGAGTCTTTGGGGTTTCCTCATACCCAACTCCCTTATCATTCCTCAAACTCTATTGCCTTTATATTCCTTTCCACTTCAGTTTCTTTTTATTTTCCTTTCTCTTATCATTATTTCATGGACCAACACAACATAAACATTGATTTCATACATCCCGTCATTCTGGATTCGTGTCCTCAGAACGAATCTTGATAACTTTTACAACTTAGATTCATAATTCATCATACTCGTCTGCCTTTGTTCCGTCTCTAATGCTTTTACACTATCTCCATAACCTTGGGAAGTACTTTCCTAAAACAATTGACTAAACTTAAATCAGTTTATTATAAGCTCTGGCTCCGTGCCTTTCTTGGTCTTTCACCAGCAGGTGGTCTCTCTCTTAGGAGGGTGAGTGATAAAAACAGTCTTTTGTGATTCGTCAATCATTTAGAATCTCAAATGATTCCTATATTTCCTTTAGCCAGGCTCTTGCCTCGACTAGGTCAACCTGTTCCTTGGAACTCTGAGAGCTTAACGATTTAAAGGTCATGAAAGAATTTCCTGCCGCATTGTCCCCTCAGGGTGGTGGTTGGGGATAATAGTCTAAGTTCTGTCTAGACAGGTCCATAAATTGCCATATAGGAGTACCGTCTCGGGTCTCCTTTCCTTACTCGACTTTCTGTTTCCTTAGTATGAAATGTTTCCACCTTCTCCCATAATCGGGGTTATCTTATACATTAAAAACCTTGTTTTCCACTCTATTATGTTATGGGTTCTTTCTTTCTTGATGGCAACCTCCCTGACTATCACACTCTGGGTTTGCCCTAAATCCTATTCCTCAAACTATGGCTCTCATCTAAGTTCTCATCCTTAAGCTCTTGAACTTTCGGAACCCAAATTCTATAGGAATACCTCATTATTCCCTTATCATCTTTCTCAGTATTAATCTCATATTTATTTGTTGGCTCTCTGCCTTCATTCATCACCTTTTTCTGGCACAATATGCTCTTTTCCAATAATTCGGTCTCTATTGCAATCTCAAACAGCTTTTCGGTACCGGCTCCGGTTACCTTCACTACTATTTCCATTTTCTCAAAATCTCTTATCAACTCTCCCAAAGACATTATCATCTTGAGTCTCTCCTTTTTACTAATGGCATCAGCCACCACATTGGCTTTCCCCGAATGATAAAGAATCTTCCAATCATAATTCTTGATTAGCTCTAACCGCCTCCTCTGGCGTATGTTGAGCTCTTTCTACGTAAGAATGTACTAGAGCACTTATGGCTTAGGTAATTCTCGCACTTCTCTCCATACAAGTAGTGCCTCCAATCTTTAGGGTAAAACTATTGCCACGAGCCTAAGCTCATGGGCGGGGATATCGAATTTCATATTACCTTAATTGTCTTGACGCAGACGCGATTATCTTGCTGTGCTAGGAAGCACCCTAATTCCTTATGCGAAGCGTCACTTACAAATCACAAAATCTCCTTTTTCCATCCGGCAACGCCAACATAGGGGCCGTCACCAACCTTTGCTTCAGTTCTTAAAAGCTGTTCTCGCATTTCTCTGTCTATTCGAACTTCTCAGTCTTATGAGTAAGCCGCGTTAAAGGGGCTACTATCTTTACAAACTTGAACGAACCTCTGGTAGTGACCGGCCAATCCTACCTCTAGTAGTCGACCCAACCAGGGTCATCAATTCATCAGTGGTCCTTTATCCAATCTCGTCAGGATCCTCCATGGGATCCTCCTCAACAACTATCCCTTCTAGGACAACATCCTCAACTGCTACATCCTCAATATCAACATCATCCGGTCCTGCGTTAGGACGCTCTATTGGATCCACAATCTGATCTCCAATTAGTAATAAAACATCATCGCGTTGATGTTCCTCAACTTCAGGGTTCGGAGTCCCGCTACCATATACGATAACGAACTACGCTTCTATCGCTACATTTATAAGGGTTCCCATAAGGGTTTTAACTGTCAGTACTACGTTAGGTAGTCCGACTATGAACTTGGCAAGAGTTCTTATTATCTTAGTGAACTTATTATCTTAACATCCCATCATCTCTGAGGTTTATAACGCTTAGCTCTGATACCATTTCTGTAACACCCCCAGATCCGGGGTCGGGGATCCGGGTCATCACGAGTTCCATTTCCCTTAATAACACCCAATCTTAATAATTACTCAACTACTCTGTACTGTGACCCCACAATAAACACACACACCACACGTTATAGTCTCAGAGATGAACATCCAAAAATAACCACAAGTCATTTTATTCCACAATTATCTGCCAATACACCTTAAAAGGTTTTCTGAATAAATTTACATTTCTTTGCCATTATTACAATTCATAAATATAAATAAATCTGGTACATCAAAAGTTGAAAGACTAGCCTATTGGTAGTTCCTACCTCAGCTACGGCGGCATCAATGCTTCTAGAAAACTGTGGAACGTCTCCTAATCGCTTGCGAATCGGGAGCTTGGTTCTGTTCATCTTTTCTATCTGTTGTTGTGTGATGAAAGAAGAAAGCAAGGGTGAGCAGCAAGCCCACCAAAATAATATGTATAATGATTAATAGTATATGAGCCTTCTTATAGTACTCATGAAAGTCTTGGTCAAAAGAAATGAACCAAGTTTGATATCTTAATGCGATGAAGTCGCAAAATATTCAGTATATATACATATATACTTTTCAAAATATTGGAAGTCCTCTTCCATGCATAATACACACAGAGTTCCAGTGTATAACTGTATAAAAATACCGTTGCAAGGTGATCTCATATATCTAACCTTGTCTCAACGTTTTTCTGAAAATCTTTGTCATGCATAAGATAATCATTTACTAGATATAAGTTTAAAAGATGAAGTTACAAGATACTTCAATATACTTATATCTTTTCCAAATACTACTTGAACTACCACCATTCAAGTTATAATTAGTTTCCAAAGTTCATCACATAGATGAGACTACAAGACCAGATTTGAATAGATTAAATCTTTAAAATATCATCAAAATAAAATGAAGTTACGAGATACTTCATTTGATGCAAACATCATTTTGAAAACTTGACCCTGCCAACACTCAACAATCGCCCAACCGTAGCCTTTCTATCGAAGTGCTCTGGGTAGTGTTGCAGAAATATCCAATTGGATGATGAACTCATTACGGGAGTTTGCCGCGCCAGGAAGACCACTTACGATGATCAGTCGTAGTAGTGCAACCCCACCATTTTCTACATGTAGAGGAGAACCTGTCGGATTTACTTGTCAACCGAACACTGAACTCCTAAGGAATGGACCGCCTTAGCGGAACTTCCAGGCCATTTGGGCCAATATAATAAGGCTGGGCCGGCGCCACTCGACCACTTACGCCACTCCTAGTTCAGATGAAATCCATGACTCTGAAACGTAAAGCTCGTTCCCCCTTTCCCCAAGTAGAAACTTGTTGATACGGCTCCACCAAGAAGTCGTATCTAGTTGGAAAGGAAAACTCACCGATATTTCCCAGGCGATGCCTGTTAATGGATTAACTTGTTCCAAGAATTTTACTTCCCGAGTGTTGGGTAAGTAATCAATTCATTTATCAAAACAGCAACCTTGTTGCGAATATAAAACACACCACAGAGCCGGATCTCTCAGGTTTTGAGCGAGTATTTAAATCCCCTTCGAAAGGAGGGTCTTAAATATAAAAATGAGTTTTGGGATCCGCTCTAACTTTTAAAAATCATTTTGAAGACTCGCAAAACATTTTTAAGAATGTTTGGAGTGATGCTGATTTAACAAAATAAATCAGTCCCAATATATTAAAAAATATCTGAATATTATTATTTAAATAATATTCCCATAAAGAATAATCTTTATAAAAATAATTGAAGTAGAAGTTTTAAAACTTATACTTGAAATGAGTATTAAATAACCAAAGATATACTTATACGAAAGTACTATCTTTATTTGAATAATCAAAGATAAGTTTGATTATCGACACCTTATTCTTTAATAAAATAAAGAACATATCTCAGCAAATAATCGGAGTCATAGATCCTCAAATGAATATTCAAATAATATTCATTAAATAATATAAACTGAGTCATAAGCCCTCGAATGAATATTCAAATAATATTCAGATAAATAAATAAAAGGAGTCATAAGTCCTCGAATGAATATTCAAATAATATTCAGATAAATAAATAAAAGGAGTCATAAGTCCTCGAATTAATATTCAAAATAATATTCATTTAATATAAAGGAGTCATACGCCTTCGAATAATATTCGAAATAATATTCAATAATAAAATAAAGTTAAAGTTATCGAATAAACCTTATTCGATTAATAGTTTTGAAAACTATGACCATATATATATATATATAAATATATATATATATATATCCATATCCATATGTATACAAAATCTACTCGGGATCCTCGACTCCCGGTTTTAGAAAATATTTTCACCTTTGGGTCCCTATACTAAGGGTATATGCAAGATACCGCTATCCTCTAGCATAGGTATTACCAACTGAACCAACAGATATATATTTCAAGAATATGAAACAGGCATGCATATATACCATATCACATGCTACAATATATCGCAAGAATTTGCTAATAACCAATATGCATTTATCGCAAGATCATGCATATACACATATACATCACAACAACAGTTATACGGGTAGAAAACTTGCCTGAGCGACTGGGGGTTACGAATGGCTCGGGACGAGTCTGGTAACCTATAAACAACAAGTAAGTTGGAATTAAACCAAAGTCACTTGTAAATCTATACTTTAACTAACTTAGACTCTAACGCTTGTTTTGCGCTTACTGATTCTCTTAAGTCACTCGAGTACCCTCGGCTCCACCATTTTTAATAATTTAACCTTTACGAGTTTTAAGGCGATTCCTTCGCGAGTGTCTTACCAACTGCCTAACACACTTACCATAAATGTTTCATACATTAATTAACCCTTTTTGGTCTTTAACCTATGTTTCAAAGTAAGGCGAGGGGAAAAGTTTCGTCCGCGAAATGCCGTTACTTGAAACGGTCGTTTCTCCTAAACCGTGCATCGGAATCGAACGAACTATATATCAAAACGAAGCTCGTAACATGAGCTATCTAAACATGGCAGTGGTCATAATCTAGCAGGGGGTTCTCGGGTCCTAATGTTATGCACAAAAACAGTCCAAAGAAAATCGGATGTTACAACGGCTATGTTTACGCGATTACCAATGTTTAAACTACTCCAATTAACCACCAACCAACTCATATCCATCAATACAACAAAACTTCACCTAAACCATACCACATCAGTCCATAATCTTCAAGGTTTTCAACTCAAACAACCACAATCAAGACCTATGAACTATAATCAAGCTTCAATTACCAAAACACTTCCAAATCAAACCAAACTACTAATAATCACAATCCATGCTTCTCATTTCACAACACCAACCATTAAACTTACTAACAAATAAAGTAAAGGCTAGGGTTTGAAGTTTATACCTTCCTTGGGAGGTGTTAAGTTTCTAGGAAGCCTTAGGGAGCCTCCTACAAGCTTGATCTTTCCAAAGAAATCAAGAACACAAAGTTAGGCTTTGAAGTTTCTAAAAGTCCGATTTAAAGAACTGTAAAAATGAGGGTCTTACCATGATTATTTGGACGAGACTTGTGAACAAGAGTTGTAGGCCATCTCAATACCTTTCCAATGAGCTATAGAACACAATATTTGAGTGAGAAATGAAGGATATACAGCAGTTTTAGTGTTCTGGTTCTGTTTTGGCCGAGAGCATGAAGAACAATGCCTTGGTTTCTTTTTGATTTTGATGAAAAATGATTTGCTTGGCTTGGTTGGTTTGATTTTTGTGTTTGTTTTAGTAAATTACCTAGTTGCCCTTGATTTTGTGTGGTTAAAAAGCCACCACATCTCCTTCCTTCCCATGTCATGCTTGTGTCATCCTCATGATGTCATCCTCCCCTCCTTGTCCTCTTTCTATTTGTTGGATGACATCATCCCCACTAATCCCCTTGATTAACTTCCTAATCGTTTGCCTAATGACCGCTGATCTGTTATACGGTTCGCTTAACTTTCGTTTTCGTTTATCGTTTGAGGGATCATACCCGGGATCTTATTACTTAGGTTCCCTTAACCTTTCTCAATATATTATATTCCTTTTATGATCCTCTCCTATAATTCTTTAATTTAAATCCTTTTTATCCTGTTACCTTTTTCTCAAATCTTTCCGTATCTAGTGTATTTCCGGGAAAAATCAAAGTGTTCGGATTTGGATTCTGACGATCTTTACATACACTTATATCCCATATAAAGTACTAATAAAATCTCAGAATATCCATATCAGAACCCCTACATAGTGTGGCATGAAAAGTTTTCTCATTCAGCAAAAACACTATTCATAAGGGTTTCAAAAATTTCCCAAAAATTGGGGTTATTACAATGTCTCTTTTGATGACAAGAAAATTACTAGTCTTGAAGATTTTATTGACCATGATCAGCTGAGATTTGAAAATGAAGACTCAAATTCTGATACTGAAAATCCTGACAGTCTAAGTCCTGATACTGTAAACTCTGATGGATTAAACTCTGATGTTATTGAAACTGTGGTAACTATGTCAAAGGAAGATGCACCTATGCAGGGGGAGCATACTCAAGATCTTACCACATCTCAAGAAGCATCAGAACATACATCTGGCTCTTCAAGTTCTGATTCGTCAAGTTCTGATAAGCCAAGTTCTGATAGTGCTGAAAATCTAAATTCTGAAGAATCCAACTCAGAGAGCATAATTTCAGGGGGAGCATCAGAAAATGAAATTGAAGACAACATGGATCATGGGGGAGCATCCAGTTCTAGAGAAAACCTTCCATCTGCAAGGAAGTGGACTAAATCACATACACCTAATTTGATAATTGGAAATCCTGATGCAGGTGTCAGAACTAGAACAGGTATTTCAAATGAATGTCTTTACAATTCTTTTCTCTCTCAGACTGAGCCAAAGAAAGTGGAAGAAGCTCTTCAAGATGCTGATTGGGTGCAAGTAATGCAGGAAGAGTTAAATGAATTTGAAAGAAACAAAGTCTGGACCCTAGTGCCAAGACCAAAGAATAGATCTGTTGTTGGTACAAAGTGGGTATTCAGAAACAAAACTGACAGTGATGGCATAATTACAAGGAATAAGGCAAGGCTAGTTGCAAAATGACATTCTCAACAGGAGGGAATTGATTATGATGAAACATTTGCACCAGTAGCTAGGTTAGAAGCCATAAGGATATTTTTGGCTTATGCTGCTCACAAAAAGTTTACTGTCTTTCAAATGGATGTGAAAAGTGCTTTTCTCAATGGAGAATTGGAGGAGGAAGTATATGTTGAACAACCTCCAGTTTTTGTAGATTCAAAACATCCAGATTATGTCTACAGGCTTGATAAAGCACTTTATGGACTTAAGCAAGCTCCTAGAGCATGGTATGAGACTTTAGCTCAGTTTCTTCTGGAAAGTGGATTCAACAGAGGAACAATAGACAAAACACTGTTCTACCTCAACCATGGAAAGGACTTACTTCTGGTCCAGATTTATGTTGATGATATCATTTTTGGGTTTACAAATGACAGACTTTGCAAGAAGTTTGCCAAACTGATGCAGTCAAGGTATCAAATGAGTATGATGGGGGAACTTAGCTATTTTCTGGGCCTTCAAGTCAAGCAAAATGAAGAATGCACTTTTATTTGTCAAACTAAGTACACCAGAAAATTGCTGAAGAAATTTGAAATGCAAGATTGTTCAAGTGCATCCACTCCCATGGCCACTGCAACAAAACTGGATAAGGATACTGGAAAATCAGTAGATACTACTGATTACAGAGGTATGATTGGCTCTCTACTCTATCTAACTGCTAGTAGACCTGATATCATGTATGCTACCTGTCTTTGTGCAAGATTTTAAGCAGATCCAAGAGAACCTCACTTAACAGTTGTGAAAAGAATTTTCAAGTATCTTAAGGGCACAGCTGATCTGGGATTGTGGTATCCCAGAGAATCAGACTTTAAACTAATAGGTTACTCAGATGCAGATTTTGCAGGTTGCAAAATTGACAGGAAAAGCACAAGTGGAAGCTGCCAATTTCTTGGAGGCAGATTGGTTTCTTGGTTTAGCAAGAAACAAAAGTCAATTTCCACATCAACTGCAGAAGCAGAATATATTGCTGCAGGAAGTTGTTGTGCACAGATTTTTTGGATGAAGAATCAGTTACTGGATTATGGGTTAACATATTTCAAAATTCCTATTAACTGTGATAATCAAAGTGCTATTGCTATCACAGGTAATCCAGTTCAACACTCTATGACAAAGCACATCAGCATCAGGTACCACTTCATCAGGGAACATGTAGATGAAGGTACAGTGGAGTTGCACTTTGTTCCAACAGATCAACAACTAGCAGATATCTTCACAAAACCATTGTGTGAAGTTACCTTTACAAGATTGGTAAATGAACTTGGAATGGTTTCAGGTTCTTTTTCTAAATCTGTTTAGTTTTGTTCTGTTGCATCAGACTATATGATCAGTATTTACAGAATTTAATCTCTTTGTGAATTCTGTGCTTAATTGAAAAATGTGTTTAAGTACTGACTGTTGTCTGATATATGTTTCTAAACTCTGATAAGTGATATGTCTGTTTAAGTAACTATTCAATCCTATGAGGATAACTATGCTAGATGCTGAACTAGTAGTCTTCAATAAACAAGGGATCCCATGTAAGAAGTAATTATTTCTGTGGAAATCTATTGACACAAGCAAATTCTGATAATTGAGCTTAGTTGAGTTTACTTTGTCTATCTTATTACTAAGTCACAAACTAGAATAATGCTACTCATCTGTTAAGTTCTGATGCTAGTAAATCTGTTAAATGTACTAAGTGCTGATAAACCTCACTTATCAAAAGAAAAAGCAAAAGAATCAAGGATTAAAAATCAGGTACTCCTTTGAGATCTAGAGTAAAAATGTGGAAGGGAAGACCCAAGTGCATTGCTGGTATTAAGTAATATGTATCAGAAAAGCAAATAAAATATTTTCTTGGTGACTTTTCACACTCTATGATTACTGGAGAAATACTCTGATAATAGCATAAATTTTGATAAGCAGTCGTGACTCACTTACACTGAGAAGCCACTGTAAAATGGAATTCAAAAAGATGCATAAAATTAGCACACAATAGTTGAGGTGGACTCATGCATGAACTCATTCAACAGTAGGTTTCAGAATAATGACAGCTCTTTAGCAAAGTGTTAGTTATGCCTTATTTCTAAAATGTACTGAAGTGAATCAGACTTTACTCTTTGTCTGATATTTAGCTTATGCACACACTAATCACTCCATATGAATGATGAAAATCACTGTGATGATCTATGTTATTTTAGATGAACAGTCATTGTGTCACATTGCACAAATTCTGAGGACAAGTTCTGATTACATATTCTAATGATTAAGTTCTGAAGAATATAAATCAAAATTTGTGAGAGGACTTACTAAGATAGGCATTTCTTTTTCGAGTTAAGAAATTATGTTCTGATGACTGTTAAGTTCTAATATAAGTCTAAGTTCTGATATTAACATATGATTCTTTACTTGACTTATTTGTGGATAAAATTTGGAAACAGTCTCAGTTTAAACCTGAATATGTTGAAGTGGAAGATTAATAGTCACTATGGTTAGGGTTAGTGGTACTCGTACTTGAACAGTCAACTTTTACTTGCTTCTTGTGCGCATTAAATCATGTTTTCCCTTTCCAATGAATGTTTTTCTTTTTTCCAAGTCTGGGGAGACGAGGTAGAATTAATTCTACCTGTCAGCTTTAAATTTCTTTATGTCTCCTGGCATTCTCTTGCCTATATAAGCAACCACTTCACATCAGCCTTCCCATCAAATCTTTTCTCACAAACTCACCTTACCTTCATACTTTTTCTTTCAAAAACACCATGGTCAGATACAACATGTTTTTGAACTACGAAACCTTCAATATGGAGCTAAGCTGTGCCGATTGGCAGCAGGAATGGCACGTCACTGCCATTCCTGATGAGATATGGGACTCTGTCCCACAGGAGGTTCTCACCCACCTCCTGTTCTTCTATATGGATTACCATCGCCATCTGGAGCTATTGGAGGAGGAAAGGCTGGAAGCTCTCCGCCAGCAAGAGCGAATCATTCGACTCGCCATTCTGTTTGTCGAGAGTAGGAAGAAGAAATGATTTATTTTCTTCTTCCTGTTTTTCTTCATCATCAGCCTTGCCCTGCTTCTTGAGCTAGGACAAAGGCTATTGACGTTAGGTTTAGTAGCTTAGGGAAATCTTGTATAAGTTCTGATGTAATTTCAATTTCATGAATGTATTATCTTGATATATTAATGAAATTTGTTTTGTTTCAAGATTTTGTCTCTGAGATAATTTGTAATGCATTGGTAAATCCTGATAAATAATCATATTCTGATGACCACGTAAATTCTGTTTTAATTTAAGTTCTGATTTTCTTTTATCAGTACTTACTCATCTGATTTATTTTGGTCATTTTCACTCAAATTTATTTTCAGAATATTGATGTTGCAGTGAGAAATAATTAAATAAGTGGGAACGATTTCAATTTTAAATTAATACTGTTTCACCGTTATTAATGGAATAACTGGGTAAGTGGAACAATTTTTCCTTGAAAAACTGCAAGTGGGTAAGTAATGATTACTGTTTTCTCGAGCCCAGTAACTATCTGTTATTACTGCATGTCTGACAGGTGTCCAACGGTAACATTTTTTTTTGAGTATAAGTAAGAGAGAGAGAGAGGACTTTTTAATCCTTTATTTCCCTTCATACTTTTTCTCTCTACTTGCTTTTACTCTCCTTCTTCATCTAACGTTGGTTTTTCATACAGACATTTTATCAAACACCTAACAGGCACTCTTAAATCTCAATTTTTCACATGGCACCTAAGGATTTAATCATTGATGGAGCTAAATTTGTTCCAAACAACTATGCTGCAATTCTTGATCATGTTGAAGCTCCATCTGAATTGCATTTTATGCAAGATCTTCTTACACACAATGAGATTGGGTATGCATTTACCCAGCCTTCAGTCTTTTCGAGCCAACAAGTTCTGACGTTTTGGCGGACTGGGCACTTTGATAATGGTGGTACACATGGCACTCCCAGTATTGTTTTCGAAGTGGGTGATTCTTCATATGCAGTCACTCCTGGTACAATACGCAAGGCTCTACATCTCCCAGAAGGATGTACCTTTTCAATTCCAGAAGAATCAGCTCTTTAGGAGTTAATGGCCAATTTGGGGTATGAACAGAGTTTGGCAAAGCTTGGGCAGTTGAAACGGGCTCATATCAGAAGAGAATGGAGCTTCTTCTTCGACTGCATCACTAAAACTTTTGGGAACAAGTGTTCGAATTTTGATGCTATCCCTATTATGAGTCAGCACATCGGGTATGCTATTATTAACCAAACTCATTTTGATTTTGCAACTGCTATAATTGGTTTTATTGGGGATAGGATGACAGAGGATAGGAATGTTGTCTACTTTGCTAGATTCTGTCAACTTATATATACTTTTTGTACTGATGAACCTCAACTAATTAGTACCTCAACCCCACCTTTTAAAGTTGCAAAATGATACTTTAATGACCTGGTAAATGCTGACACTAAGTAATCAGTGGTTAGACCTTTACAGATTCCTCATTCTATAAAACAGATCTTAGTAAATGCTGATCCTGATACTTATAGATCTGTTTATTCTGATGTCCAACGAACAACAACCTTCCAAACACCACAACAACCATCAGCACCTACCACTCATACTACTCAACCAACCCTCAGGCAATATATCAAATCCTATCTCTCCACTTCACAGACAGTTCAACCCTCAACCTCAGTACCTACTGTGAAGCCTTCATCTTCCAAGCCAAAGAGGACAAAGACTGTTGCTCAAACACCTCAAAAGAGAAGGAAGATTGCTTTGAGAGATGAATCTGATACTGAGGAACAGGTTCCTTCTTCAGAACCTGTTGTTAAAGAAGCTGAGACAGTGATTTCTCAGAAGGATTCTGGAATTGGGGGATCTAGGCTTCTCAAGAGGCTTAGAAGAATGACAGTTCATGAAACTCCCAAGGAATCAAAATCTTCCAAGAGATACAAGAAACAGAGGGCAAAAAGACCTGTTTCAGATGATGAAGAAGCAGCAACTCAGGAAGGGGATCAGGAATCTCTGATCTCACAAGAAAAGGAATTTGCTAAAGTCACTTCTTCTCCATCAACTTCATCTCAGGAAGCTGTTTCTGAAAAGGTCAACACACCATCTGTATCTCCTATTGATCCAGGCACAAGTGCTGATATTGATGTTCACAACTTGGTTGTGCCTGAAGTAATTCTGTTAGAAGCTCCAACATCATATAATCCATCAACAACACCTATTACTGATGTTGTTCAAACTCCAGAGTTATCTACTACACCTTCTCTGCATCTAGATGCTGATGATCAGAATATAGGTGAACATCAGGATATGGCTGTAGATCAGAACTTAGAACCAGATCAACAATTAGAGGATGCTGAAGCCTCCATTGCTACTCACACTGTTGTTTATCAGAAGATACTGATACTGTAAGCTCTGATGCTGCAAATGCTGGAGTTACTGGTGATGCTGCTCCAAATGCAGATGCTGATGCAGCAGGTCCTTCAGGACATGCTCCTCAACAAACTATTCTTAAGTCTGAACTTGTTAAGAAGTTTATTACCAGAGAAGCACCAGTGCCTTGGAGTGAAACTCCTGCAGGACAGGAGTGGACTAAGGAATGGAACTCAGTTTCCTGTGTTCCAAATGAAAAGCATCTTGCTGAGCACTTGACTAAAGCTGATGAAATGTTAAATTCTGATGATTTCAAAACCCAGCTTAGAGTCACTGTATTGAGTACTAAACATCTACAAGGTCTTCATTCAACTACTCATGCAGAGCTACACAAGATTCAGGAAGAATTCATCAAACAGGAACAAGTTCAAAAGATTGATAAGAAAAAGTTCTTCCAACCTACCTTTGACATGATTGCTTATATTGAGAAGACTCAAAAGAAACAACAAGCTCAGATTAATGATATTCTGAAAAATCAAGCTTCTCAGCAATCTCAACTTACTGAAATCCAAGCCTCAGTGGAATTGCTTGTCTCTCTTCTACTTCCTGCTGATGCCAAAAAGGGGGAGAAAGTAATTAAGTCCAAATGCAAAACTGACAAGACACTGAAAGGAAAGGATGATGAAAAGGATGATCAAGAAAACCCTGGAATGGGTAGAGGTCATAGTCAAGGTAGAGGTTTCACATCAAGAAAAGCTGAAATCACAAGTCACAGGACAAGTTCTGATACTGGGAAAAGAATTAGTTCTGCTGCTGGTAAAAGAATAAGTTCTGATGAACTTTTAGATCTTGATGAAAAAATGTCAAGATAGTTATTTCTTCAGGAAAATCCAGGAATGGACTTGGAGAGTTTAATGGAAGAAGAAGTCAGACTTAAATCAGAAAAAGCCATATCTAAATCTGAAGCTTCTGGTAAAAAGACACTTCCAAAACTCAAAGGCATTGTGATAAAAGAAAGGACAAATGCTGAAATAACATTGGCTAAATCACAACCGCAGATAGATCCAAGATCCAAGGGTAAAGAAAAGGGTGGTGAACCTATCAAGGTTTATGTGCCTCCTGAGAATGAAGAAATCACTGATGAAAAGGATGATCTTGCTCTGACTTCAAGAAAAGTTCTTAAAATAACCTCTGACATGGCTCAAGTTGTTCAGAGTCAAGATAAAGTAAGTTCTGATATTTCAAAGAAGCAAGTAACTTCTGATACAGCTCAAGTTAACTTGATATCAGAAGATAGACCAAAGACACTCCTACCAGGATTCACTAAAGCAAAACAGACTCAACCTTTGAAGACTGCTGCAAGTGGTTTTGAAGTAAGAGTAGTTACTGGAAAGGAAGCAAGAGATAAAACTGGATTGGGAAGTGCTGATGAAAGAAGAATACAGAACACTACCAATGATCCAACTTCCTTGAGTGAACCAGGTATTGGAGCAACTCCTGAGAGATTGAATCAACTAGAGTCTGTACAAATGGTTTACCATACCTAATTGAAAGAACACATCTTGTTGTACTTCATGACAGATGGTAGGGTTTATCATATAAGGCAAAATGCCATTCCATTGAAGTATTTTGAAGAATTGGAGCATGTACTATTCTTACTTCAAGTGGATGACAGATTGACAGGAAGTGCTGCAAACTATTTAAAGGATCAGATTCAGAGACAGAAAAGGCTTTATTCTGTTAAGTCTGACAGCACATATGTTCCAAAGTACAGAGATCACAAGGATGATATAGTTGAAATGAAGCCCAACACTGCTAAAATTATAACTACCTTTCTAGGTTACAGGGCTGTGGAATTAAATCTTGAGTCTGATAAAGGTTATTTGATCAGACTGGATCAGGATATAAGAAAAGCAAAGATTAATGATTTCAGGGCTGCAATCTTTCAAATTGGTGAAGATACTGCAGAGCTTAAAGATGCTAAAAGGAGGATGATTGATGAACTTAGATATGCTGAGAGATGTTTGTTGAAGAACTATCTCAGAACAACTCCTGACATCAGAGAGATCAGAAGATGAAGCCAAGTTAAGATCTATAACTGATTAAATTCTGATATTTGTACAGACTGAAGCTGTTATCAAAAGTTAAATGTTGGTAAAGCTTTAAGGACTGTAAGTTGTAGTTATCTAGTCTAATTCTCATGCATTTGTACTTAATGTTTTTGACATCATCAAATATCTGTTAAACTTGTATATTATGCTAATTTACAAGTTGGGGGAGATTGTTAGATATATTTGATAATGTCATGACTAATATGATTTATGTTTAGTTTTCAGATCTTACTTAACAGGACAAATCAGTACTTAATTGGGAATCAGTACTTATACTGGAAGTCAGGACTTAAGGATATCAGTACTTATATTATCAGGAGATAATCATCAGAAGATGGATATCAGAACTTAAGTGCTGAAGGACGTTCAGATAAGGACAATAACTGATTAAAGGAAAGAAGATCGAGATAAACATAAGAAGAGATATGCATGAAGAAGGAATTCTATGAAGAATAGAATACTTAGAAGAAAAGATATCTGATTGATATATTTTAGGAAGCAGAATTATATTCCATATCAATTAGCGATTATCTTGTAACTGTGTAGTATATAAACACAGACATAGGGTTTACACTATAAGTGTTATTATATTCGATAAGATTATTCATTGTAACCCTAGCAGCTCTCGTGATATTTGTTCATCACTGAGAGGTAACAGTTCCATACTGTAACAGAGTTTATTGTTTCAATAAAGTTTGTTTTCTGTTACTTGAAATATTAAAAGTTCGATTTGATTGTATTTTATACTGTATTCGCCCCCTCTACAGTGTGTGTGACCTAACAGACAGTTAACCAAAAAGTCACATATAACACATAACACGTCACATAATCAATGATATATCATTTTAAAAGAAGTCTCGGGTCATAAATAGGCTTTCGGATATTTAAAATGATTTTTAAAACATTTTTCGGAATTAAAACAGATCGTTGAATCAATTTCGAAGTAGTAAACAGGGTTCGGTTGGCCAATTCTGGCTTCAAAACAATTTTATAATAATTATCGAGCCTTAAAAACAATTTAAAATAATATTTTAAAGCTCGAAACTATTTTTCAGAATTTTTAAATCATTTTTAAATAATTAAATTTAATTAAATAATTAATTAAAATCAATTAATAATTAATTAAATCAATTAATCAATTAATTTTCAAATTAATTGACTAATTAATCAATTAAAAATAAACTGAAATTAATTAACTAATTAATTCAGATTTATTTTTGAATTAAATATAATTTTTGGAATTAAAATAATAATTTTTGGAATTTTCAGAAATTAAAATCGAATTTTTATAATAAAAATAAATAGGAAATATGATTTCTGAATATTTTTAAAACAGGAATCCTAAATTTGCAAACTCTGGAAACTTCAGGGACCAAACTTCATCGTCCCCAAAAGTCCAGGGACTAAACTGAAATTTTTACACCCCCGTCGCCGGAAAATACAGGGGTGGCCGGAGAACTCGATTTCGGCACCCTCACCTCACCATCTGCTCCAGATTTATACTACACAACACCAGGAATCTATTCGTGCAATCAAAACACATCAATCATCCCTGTTCTGGCCGAAAATTGGCCAAGAACATCGCCGGTTTTCGGCGAACATCGCAAATCTTCAAAACATAACTCCCTTCGATTCACTAATCCTCTGTTAACGAGCTATATACCAATCGATTACAAATTTCATAAGGAACATAATTCACTATAAATCAACAGCTAATAACCCCTAAATCAAAAAGCCCCACATTTAAATTGAAAACATTCATACGGGTTATAAATCCTAATTTTAAAATTCGAGAATTAAACCCACTTTTGAGCAGGTTATTGAACTCCAAATCAGATGTATGACATATGAAAATCATCAGGAAAACAAGCTCTACAACATGCAAACATCAAATCATACAAACAATCATCCGAACAAAAATTCATATTTTTAATAAAATTAATTCGAAAATAAATAATTTTTCAGAAAATAAACCTTGATTTCTGCAGTGATTTGGAACACAGAATCTGATAGAACACCTCAAGACCTTCGTTTTAAGTACTCGAACTTTTCAAAAGGACTCCGGTAACACCTCCGATTGTTGATTTGATTCTCAGAAAGGTTTATGAATATATGAATTTTCTCTGGAAATTTATATAATTACTGACTGCAAATGATTTTTGATACGAAATAAAATACGGTAAAGGCTATTTATAATTACGGAAAATTAGTATCCCGTTGGATCATTCCGGATATAAAATGGTACGTTTATTTGTAAAAATTGATCCAAACGGTATCGGTTTTCGGGATAATTATCCAAATCAGTACAATTTGTACTGCGGTCTTGGTCTCAGCGCCTGGTTACACGTACTGCGAGGTGATAATTGGGATAGTTTAATAAAAAGTTCCCATTTATCGAAAATACGAGTTTTATTGATTTACCGAGACGAATATTGTATCGAAAATGTTGCGCCGGGACCCGCGCAGGACAAACCGTACGCCGGATCGAAAAAGTCGAAACATGGAATATGCTCGAAATATTACAATTAGGTTAGGAATGAGTTCTCGGAAGAGTTTCGGATTCCAAAAACGTAACCACGGATGATGTCGGTTGGTTCCCGATTTTATAAAATAAATTTTAAATACCCGGAAAAAGATTTTATAAAATTCATATGATTCCTATAAATTCATAAATCAACATAAAAATCATTGGGAAGATATGACAATTATCTATATTTTATTTTGGACATATAAAAATTAAAATACTCAATTAATAATATTTTTAAACATCCAAACACATTTAACACCTAACAAATAATTCACAGAATAAATACCGAACACATATAATAATTATTTATTAGCAAAAATAATTACACGTTATATCCCGGATATTACACCTACCACAACTCAAGACTCTCAAGAAGCATCAGAACCTGTCATTGGCTCTTCAATTTCTGATTCATCAAGTTCTGATGAGCCAAATTCTGATAATTCTGGAAACTTTGATTCTTCAAATCCTGAAGGATCCAACTTAAATTCTGAAGTCTCAGAGAGCATAACTACAGGTTGAGCATCAGAAAATGTTGATGGAGACATCATGGATCATGGGGGGGATCCAGTTCTAGAGAACAACTTCCATCTGCAAGAAAGTGGACCAAATCACATACACCTGACTTAATAATTGGAGATCCTGAAGCAGGTGTCAGAATTAGAACGGCAACATCAAATGAATGTCTCTATCATTCCTTTCCATCTCAGACTGAACCAATGAAAGTGGAAGAAGCTCTTCAAGATACTGATTGGGTGCAAGCAATACAGGAAGAGTTAAATGAATTTGAAAGAAATAAAGTCTGGACCCTAGTGCCAAGACCAAAGAACAGATCAATTGTTGGCACAAAATGGGTGTTCAGAAACAAAACTGACAGTGATGACATAATTACAAGAAACAAAGCAAGGCTGGTTGCTAAAGGCTACTCTCAACAGGAGGGTATTGATTATGATGAAACATTTGCACCAGTTTCTAGATTGGAAGCCATAATAATCTTTTTGGCTTATGCTACTCACAAAAAGTTCAAAGTCTTTCAAATGGATGTGAAAAGTGCTTTTCTCAATGGAGAATTGGAAGGAGAGGTATATGTTGAACAACCTCCAGGATTTGTAGATCCAAAATTTCCTAATCATGTATACAGACTTGACAAAGCACTTTATGGCCTTAAGCAAGCTCCAAGAGCATGGTATGAGACTTTAGCTCAATTTCTTCTGGAAAGTGGATTTAACAGAGGCACAATTGATAAAACATTGTTCTACCTCAACCATGGAAAGGACTTACTTTTTGTACAGATATATGTTGATGATATCATATTTGGTTCTACAAATGCCAAACTCTGTGAAAGGTTTGCAAAGCTAATGCAGTCAAAATATCAAATGAGTATGATGGGAGAACTTAGTTATTTTCTGGGACTTCAAGTCAAGCAAAATGAAGAAGGTACTTTCATAAATCAATCCAAGTACACCAGAAATTCACTTAAGAAAATTTGGAATGCAAGACAGTTCAACTGCATCCACTCCCATGGCCACTGCAACCAAGTTAGATAAAGATATTGGTTCATCAGTAGATATTACTAACTACAGAGGTGTGATTGGCTCTTTACTCTATTTAACTGCAAGTAGACCTGATATCATGTATGCTACCTGTCTTTGTGCAAGATTTTAGGCTAATCCAAGAGAACCTCATCTAATAGTTGTGAAAAGAATTTTCAAGTACCTCAAGGGTACAGCTGATCTAGGATTGTGGTATCCTAGAGAATCAGATTTTAAGCTAATAGGTTACTCAGATGCAGATTTTGCAGGATGCAAAATAGACAGGAAACTCACTAGTGGAAGCTGCCAATTTCTTGGAGGCAGATTGGTTTCTTGGTTTAGCAAGAAACAGAAATTAATTTCCACATCAACTGCAGAAGTAGAATATATTGCTACAGGAAGCTGTTGTGCATAGATTCTATGGATGAAGAATCAGTTACTGGACTATGGGTTAGAATTTTCTAAATACCTATTTACTGTGATAATCAAAGTGCTATTGCTATGACAGGTAATCCAGTTCAACACTCAATGACAAAGCACATCAGCATTAAGTACCATTTCATAAGGGAACATGTGATGGAAGGTATAGTGGAATTGCATTTTGTTCCAACAGATCAACAACTAACAGATATCTTCACAAAACCACTATATGAAGCTACTTTTACAAGAATGGTAAATGAACTTGGAATGGTTTTAGGTTCTTTCTCTAAATCTGCTTAGTTTTTGTTCACATGCATCAGACTTTATGATCAGTGTTTACAGATTGTCTTATCTTCATGTAATATGTGCTTAAATTGTAATACATTAAATACTGGATGTTATCTGATATGGATCTATATACTCTGATAGTGTTTTGAATGTTCTGTGACTATTCAATCCAATGAGGATAACTGTGCTAGATGCTGACCTAGTAGTCTTTAACATACTAGAAATCCCATGTTTGAATTAGTTGTTTATGCGGAAATTCATTAACTCAAGCAAATTCTGATGCTGAGCTTAGTCAAATTTACTTTGTGGATCTTATTACTAAGTCACAAACCTGATTCTTGCTTCTTATCTGTCAAATTCTGATGTCAGTAAATCTCAAGGATGAACCACATGCTTGATAAGCCTCACTTATCTAAAGAAAAGAAAAGATAATTGAACTCAGGTACTCCTTTGAGATCTAGAGTAAATATGTGAAAGGGAAGACCCAAGTGCATTGCTGGTATTAAGTTATATGCATTAGAAAAGCAAATAAATTTTTCTTGGTGACTTTTCACATTCTCTGATTACTGGAGAAATACTTTGATAATAGCATAAATTCTAATAGCAGTTGTGACTCACTTACACTGGGAAGCCACTGTAAAAAGGAATTTGAAAAGATGCATAAAATGAGCACAAACAATTGAGGTGGATTCTTGCATAAATTTATTTTATAGTAGACTTCATTATTAATGACAGATTTTAAGCACTTTTCTTAGTTATGCCTTATTTCTAAGATGTACTGAAGTTTATCAGACTTTAATATTTATCTGATATTTTGCTAATGCACACACTTTCACTCCATATGAATGATGAAAATTACTGTGGTGATTAAGTTATTTTTTGACAAACAGTATTGTGTCATTTGCATAAATTCCGAGGACAAGTTCTGATGGAAGTTCTGATGCTTAAACTCTGAAGAAACAAGTCAGTATTTGTATGAAGAATCACAGAAACAAACATTCACTTTTTGAGTACAGAAGCCATGTTCTGATGACCGTTAAAATTTGATAATAATCAAGTTCTGATATTAAATCCTGATGCAAACTCTGATGCTTACGTGGCATTATTTATTTACTTGACTTATTTATGGTAAATACTGTAACGGTCATCTTTTATCAGAATATAATTAGGTGAGATAAAAATAGTCAGAATCATTTGGTTAGTGGGAAGCGTGTTTTCCTTGAAATATTGCATGTGCACATTTATTACTGCTTAATACCCGTGCCCACTAATAATTTTTTGACTAATGATATGCTGCCAAGTGTCTAAAGTCTGTTCTGCTTCAATCATAACAGTTGTCAAAAAGAGAGTATATATATGGGAGTTAAAAGATTCTATAATCTTTTACCTACTTTTCTTTCTCTAATCTCCCTTATTCTCCTCTCACTCATATTCTCTGAAGCTATTTTCTTACAGGCCTTTTATCAAACACCTTGTGTACACTCTATTTTCTCACTTATTTTTCACAGAAATGGCACCCAAAGACATTATTTTTAATGGAGCTAAGTTTGTTCCTAACAACTACTTGGCTATACTGAGCAAGGATGAAGCCCCATCAGAACTTCACTTCATCCGAGATTTTCTATCTGGAAGTGATATTGGGTATGCTTTGACCCAACCTGAAGCAATCTCAGGGACTCAGGTGCTGGAGTTCTGGAGGTCAGGAGTTTATGATGATGGTGGTGCTAATGGGTCCCTAAGCATTATATTTACAACAGGGGAGGATGCACATGTGGTGACTTTGGCCACAGTTCGACAAGCACTCCAATTGCCAGAAAACTGCACTTATTCAACAGTTGAGGAGCCAGCTCTTCAACAGCTAATGACCAATCTGGGCTATGAGAAAAGTTTGTCAAAGCTTGGGCAGTTAAAGAGACCCTACATCAGGAGGGAGTGGAGCTTCTTCTTTGACTGCATCACAAGAACCTTTACAAACAAGTGTTCAAACTTTGATGCAATTCCTATCCTAAGTCAGCAAATTGGGTATGCTCTGATTACTCAATCTCATTTTGATTATGCTAATGATGTACTAGGATTCATAGGTGATAGGATGACAGAAGATAGGAATACAGTCTATTTTGCTAGATTCTGTCAACTTATTTACAATTTCTGTTGCTCTGATGCACCCCAATTAGCAAGTGAGTTGATTTCACCATTTAAACTTGCTAAAAGAGCTTTTACTGATTTATTATCAACTAATAATAAGAAAAATGTTCTAAGACCCCTCCAAATTCCACAATCAGTCAAACAGTTTTTGGTAAACTCTGACCCAAACACCTATACCTCCATATATCCTGATGTCCAACCATCCCAACCTTCATCAGCACCTCCAACCACTACACAATCAACCACCTCTCACCTTCAACCAACTCAACCTACCATCAGAACATACTTACAACCAGCTCAATCCTCACAACAACAACCATCATCACCTACCATCAGACCTTCATCTTCCAGGCCTAAGAGGGCAAAGTCTGTTTCTCAACTTCCACCAAAGAGAAGGAAGATGATTCTAAGGGATGAGTCAGATGATGATGAAGCACAGGTTCATGCATCAGAACTTATGACTGAAGAAGCTGAAGGGTCAACCCATCAGAATTTAGATGAAGCTGCAGGTTCAGTTAATTTGAAGAGGAAAACTGTAAGTTCTGATGCAGATCAAGCAACTCCTTCACTATCAAGGAGATTAAAGAAAATGAGGGTAAAAAGGCACATGGCTAAGCCTCCATCTGAGGATACTACTGAAGCTGAGGAAGGGGATCAGGAATCTCTGATCTCAAACCCAATTGTGATTGAATCTCTGCCACCTCTAGCTAAAGCCAAAGACACTGTTAATGATACAGTGATTACTCCTACTATCTCTCCAGTCAGAGAATCAACAGTTGAAGATTCAGGATTAAGTCCTGAAATTGACCTTCAAAGGCTGATTATTCCTACTATTTATATTTCTGGAAGCTCCAACCACAACATCTCAGCCATCTACAGTCAATTCTCCTATTCTACAGGCTGAGATACCAACAACTCCTATTCGGGAGATAAATTCTGATGATCAAAATTTAGATGAAGTTGTTCCAGAATCTCCAACAGCAACACACACACCTGTACTGTCAGAAGATAATGAGTCTTCTTCAAGTTCTGAAGACAGTGTTTTTGTTGATACTCCAGCTCCCATTCTAGGAAAGGAGGCACTTATTAAGAAGTTTGTTGAGCAAGTTGCTCCTATTCCCTGGGAAGATACTCACAGAGGTGTGGAGTGGACCAAGAAGTGGAATGAAACTGATTTCATTCCAAGCTCCAAAGTACTGAAAGACCATATTGGAAAAGCTGATGAGTTGCTCACAAATTCTGATTTCAAGACACAACTTAAAGTCACAGCTCTGTCTATCAAAAATCTTTAAGGTCTACACTCTGCTACTCATGAAAAGGTTGACAAACTTCTTGAAAAGGCTGAAAAGCTGGATATGGAGACTAAGCTTGATAAAAAAAGGTTTATCAGACCTATTTCTGAGAAAGTTGAAGCCATTGAGAAGATTCAAGAACAGCAACAGGCTCAAATTTCCGAGGTCCTACAGAATCAAGCCTTTCAAAAAGCTGAATTGGATGAAATCCAATCTTCAGTTGAACTTCTTCTCTCTCTCCTACTACCTGATTGTTAGATATATTTGATAATGTTATGGTTAATATGATTTATGTTTAGTTTTCAGATCTTACTTAAACAGGATAAATCAGTACTTACTGGAATTCAGGACTTAAGGATATCAGTACTTATATTATCAGGAGATAATCATCAGAAGATGGATATCAGAACTTAAGTACTAAAGGACGTTCAGATAAGGACAACAGCTGATTAAAGGAAAGAAGATCGAGACAAACATAAGAAGAGATATGCATGAAGAAGGAATTCTATAAATAATAGAATACTTGGAAGAAAAGATATCTGATTGATATATTTTAGGAAGCAGAATTATATTCCATATCAATTAGCGATTATCTTGTAATTGTGTAATATATAAACACAGACATAGGGTTTACACTATAAGTGTTAAACTATTCGAGAAGATTATTCATTGTGACCCTAGCAGCTCTCGTGATATTTGTTCATCACTGAGAGGTAACAGTTCCATACTGTAACAGAGTTTATTGTTTCAATAAAGTTTATTTTCTGTTACTTGAGTTATTAAAGTTTGATTTGATTGTACTTTACACTGTATTCACCCACTCTACAGTGTGTGTGTGACCTAACAAGTGGTATCAGAGCCTATCTGTTAACACACAAACAGTTTAAGATCCAAACACAATCATGTCTAACACAGAAACTCCAACTAAGCCCACCAAAACTGAAGAACCTCCAAAGACACAAATTCAAAGTCGGTATGAGACCATCAGAGTTCCCATACTGAGACCATCTGAATATGCCATATGGAAGGTGAGGATGACCATGTTTCTGGAAGCTACAGATCCAGAATATCTTGATAGAATCAAGGAAGGACCTCACAAACCAACCAAGCTCGCAGTTGCAGTTACAGGTGAAGCAGTAAAGACTGTACTAAAGGAAAAGAGTGATTACACTGCTGAAGATATCGCATCAATTTCTAAGGATGCTAAGGTACGACACTTACTGCATAGTGCCATTGATAATGTAATGTCAAACAGGGTAATTAACTGCAAGACTGCAAAGGAGATATGGGATGCTCTGGAAATAAGGTGTCAGGGAACTGATACAATTAAGAAGAACAGGAAGACAATACTCACTCAAGAGTATGAACACTTTGACTCAAAGGCTAATGAGTCATTGACTGATTTATATGATAGATTTGTCAAACTCTTGAATGATTTGTCACTGGTTAATAAGGAGTATGATCTTGAAGATTCAAACCTTAAATTCCTGTTAGCTCTTCCTGGATGTTGGGATTTGAAGGCAACAACAATAAGAGACAACTACAATCTTGATTAAACAACTCTTGATGAAATTTATGGAATGCTCAAGACTCATGAACTTGAGATGGAACAAAGAAGTAAGAGGAAAGGAGGAAAGTCAAGGACAGTTGCTCTTAAGGCTGAAGAAGAATCCCCCAAGGCAGCTACCTCAAGGAAAGACAAGGGTAAAGCTCTTTTCACAAAGTCTGACATCAAGTTCTGAAAGTGATGATGACTCAGAATCTGAAAGCTTGCCTGAAACTGATGCTGATGAGGAGATGATGAAGCTGTGTGCTCTTATGGTGAAAGATATCACAAAGATTGCATACAGGAAGTTCAGGAAGGGAAAGAAGTTTTCCAGGAAAGTCACAAGTTCTGATAAGAAGAATTTCAGAAGATCTGAGGGCAGAGGAGGAAAGTCTGACAGAGGAGATTATACCAATGTCAAATGCTATAACTTTGGTGAGAAAGGCCACATATCTCCTGATTGCAAGAAAGTGAAGAGTGACAAAGGCAAGGCTCTTGTCATAAAGAAGAAAAGCCGGACAGACACCTCAGACTCTTGAAGTGAGGAGAATTATGCTTTGATGGCAAATGCTGATAAAGCAAGT
This sequence comes from Apium graveolens, assembly GCF_009905375.1. Classification (NCBI taxonomy): domain Eukaryota; kingdom Viridiplantae; phylum Streptophyta; class Magnoliopsida; order Apiales; family Apiaceae; genus Apium; species Apium graveolens. Next base: position 176,781,142 of record NC_133651.1, read on the forward strand.
GCTGAAAGCAGTTCTGAAGCTGCTGAATCAAAGGTACCTCAGACTACTTATGCTTTTCATACTGATGATATTAATGTGTTGAGAAGATATATTAAAACCATGTTTGTTAGTTATAGAGATCAAACCTTAACATGTGAAAGATTAACTTCTGAAAATCTTGCTTTTAAGAAAAGAAATGATTTCTTAGAAAAAGAGTTAGTTATGTTCCATCAAACTCAGAAAGATAGAGATGATGCCTTTTATGTAAGGGATGAATTACTAAAAATGAATAAATCTCTAAAAACTGAGTTAGAAAAGGAAAGAGAGGTTATCAGGACTTGGACTAACTCTGGCAGAACAACACAGAATTTGTTAAGTAGTGAAAACTGGAAGAGGGCTTTGGTTTTGGAGAGGATAAGAATGATAAAGGAACTGTAGAAATTAAGCCTGTTGTTGCTAAGCAAAAGCCAAAGTTAAAACCTGTTAAGTTTGTAACTGTAAAGTCTGATAATGAGAAATCAGAAGTTAAAAAGGGATTAACTTCTGACAAACTAAAATAGGAAAAGACAGCTGAAGTAAACATAAGCTTAATGACTAAGAAGCAGCTTAAGCATAAGCTGAAAGATGTTAAGAACGCAAACAAGGTAAAATCACCTGGGAAAAATAGGAATGGAAAGGAAGGTGTGAATAAAAGCAATGATTATAAACCTGTTCCTAAAGCTCCTAGGAAAACGTGTCATAACTGTGGAAGTTCTAACCATCTGGCTTCTTTTTGCAGGAAGAATAAGAACATAAACTCTTTACCTTCAAAGTTAGGAGTTAAGAGTCAGTCTGTTAGATATAAGCCACAAAATCCTTATTTTCATTGTGGTAGTTTATGACATTCCATTTATACTTGTAAGGAATATCATAGTTTGTATTATGATTATTATCAAATAAAACCTTCTTTAAAGAAAGTTTCCATTGTTCCTCCTAGTGTAAATTCTGATTCAAAGTCTGATAGTATAAATTCTGATAAGAAAAATGTTAACATAAACTCTGATGCTAAATCCGCTGCAAATGTTAACAAACTTGATAAGGCCAAAGGATCCAAGCAAGTCTGGGTCCTTAAAACTAATCATTAGTGGTCTTTGTGATTGCAGGGCAACAGGAAAAACATCCTAGTTCTGGACAGTGGATGTTCAGGACATATGACTGGAAATAAAGCCCTGCTATCAGACTTTATGGAGAAAGCTGGCCCAAGTGTTTCTTATGGAGATGGCAACATTGGAAAAACATTGGGATATGGCAATATCAATCTTGGGAATGTCATCATTAAAGAAGTAGCTCTGGTCTCAGGACTTAAACACAATCTGCTGAGCATATGTCAAATCTGTGACAGAGGTTATCATGTTGATTTCTTTGAAGAACACTGTGAAGTTGTGAGTAAATTTACAGGCAAAGTTGTTCTGAAAGGATACAGGCGTGGTAACATTTATGAAGCTAAGCTTTCAACAAGTACTGATGGTCCTGCAATCTGTCTGATGAATAGAGCATCAATTGAAGAAAGCTGGAATTGGCACAAGAAACTCTCTCATTTAAATTTCAACAATATAAATGAGTTGGTCAAGAAAGATCTTGTGAGAGGACTGCCAAAGTCAGTATTTGCTCCTGATGGCCTTTGTGATTCTTGTCAGAAGGCCAAACAAAGAAGATCCTCATTCAAGAGCAAGACTAAATCATCAATTCTTGAGCCTTATCACCTACTACATGTTGATCTATTTGGTCCAGTGAATGTCATGTCCATTGTAAAGAAGAAATATGCCTTGGTCATAGTAGATGAGTTCACCAGATACACATGGGTGTATTTCTTGCACACAAAAAGTGAAACTGCATCTATCTTGATTGATCATGTCAAACAACTGGATAAATTGGTCAAAGATTCTGTGAAGACAATAAGGAGTGATAATGGCACTGAGTTCAAGAATTTGATAATGGAAGAGTTCTGCAAAACCCATGGAATCAAGCCGGAATTCTCTGCTCCTGGAACTCCACAGCAAAGTGGAGTTGTTGAAAGGAAGAATACAACTCTCATTGAAGCTGCAAGTACAATGCTTGAAGAAGCAAGGCTTCCAACCTATGAGATGGTGAAGAAAAAGAAGCCAAATCTGAAGTATTTTCATGTATTTGGATGCAAGTGTTTTGTTCTTAAGGCTCATCCTGAACAGCTATCCAAATTTGATCTAAAAGCTGATGAAGGAATCTTTGTTGGATATCCACTTTCCACAAAAGCCTTCAGAGTCTATAACTTGAGAACAAGCTTGGTCATAGAGTCTATCAATGTCTCTTTTGATGACAAGAAGACTACTGGACTTGAAGATTTTATTGATCATGATCAGCTGAGATTTGAAAATGAAGACTCAAATTCTGATACTGATAATCCTGACAATCTAAGTCCTGATACTGCAAACTCTGATGGATTAAACTCTGACGTTATTGAAACTGTGGTGACTACGCCAAAGGAAGATGCACCTATGCAGGGGGAGCATACTCAAGATCTTACCATATCTCAAGAAGCATCAGAACATACATCTGGCTCTTCAAGTTCTGATTCGTCAAGTTCTGATAAGCCAACTTCTGATAGTTCTAAAAATCTAAATTCTGAAGAATCCAACTCAGAGAGCATAGTTTCAGGGGGAGCATCAGAAAATGAAAATGAAGATAGCATGGATCATGGGGTAGAATCCAGTTCTAGAGAAAACCTTCCATCTGCAAGGAAGTGGACTAAATCACATACACCTGATTTGATAATTGGAAATCCTGATGCAGATGTCAGAACTAGAACAGGTACTTCAAATGAATGTCTTTACAATTCTTTTCTTTCTCAGACTGAGCCAAAGAAAGTGGAAGAAGCTCTTCAAGATGCTGATTGGGTGCAAGCAATACAGGAAGAGTTAAATGAATTTGAAAGAAACATAGTCTGGACCCTAGTGCCAAGACGAAAGAATTGATTTGTTGTTGGTACAAAGTGGGTATTTAGAAACAAAACTGGCAGTGATGGCATAATTACAAGGAATAAGGCAAGGCTGGTTATAGAAGGATATTCTCAACAAGAGGGAATTCATTATGATGAAACATTTGCACCAGTTGCTAGGTTAGAAGCCATAAGGATATTTTTTGCTTATGCTGCTCACAAAAAGTTTACTGTCTTTCAAATGGATGTGAAAAGTGCTTTTCTCAATGGAGAATTGGAGGAAGAAGTATATGTTGAACAACCTCCAGGCTTTATAGATTCCAAATATCCACATTATGTCTACAGGCTTGATAAAGCACTTTATGGACTTAAGCAAGCTCCTAGAGCATGGTATGAGACTTTAGCTCAGTTTCTTCTGGAAAGTGGATTTAACAGAGGAACTATAGACAAAACACTGTTCTACCTCAACCATGGAAAAGACTTACTTTTGGTCCAAATTTATGTTGATGATATCATTTTTGGGTCTACAAATGACAGTCTTTGCAAAAAGTTTGCCAAACTGATGCAGTCAAGGTATCAGATGAGTATGATGGGGGAACTTAGCTATTTTCTGGGCCTTCAAGTCAAGAAGAATGAAGAATGCACTTTTATTTGTCAAACTAAGTACACCAGAAACTTGCTGAAGAAATTCGGAATGCAAGATTGTTCAAGTGCATCCACTCCCATGGCCACTGCAACAAAACTGGACAAGGATACTGGTAAATCAGTAGATATTACTGATTACAGAGGTATGATTGGCTCTCTACTCTATCTAACTGCTAGTAGACCTGATATCATGTATGCTACCTATCTTTGTGCAAGATTTCAAGCAGATCCAAGAGAACCTCACTTAACAGTTGTGAAGAGAATTTTCAAGTATCTTAACGGAACAGCTGATCTGGGATTGTGGTATCCCAGCGAATCAAATTTTAAACTAATAGGTTACTCATATGCAGATTTTGCAGGTTGCAAAATTGACAGGAAAAGCACCAGTGGAAGCTGCCAATTTCTTGGAGGCAGATTGGTTTCTTGGTTTAGCAAGAAATAAAAGTCAATTTCCACATCAACTGCAGAAGCAGAGTACATTGCTGCAGGAAGCTGTTGTGCACAGATTCTTTGGATGAAGAATCAGTTACTGGATTATGGGTTAACATATTTCAAAATCCCTATTTACTGTGATAATCAAAGTGCTATTGCTATGACAGGTAATCCAGTTCAACACTCTATGACAAAGCATATCAGCATCAGGTACCACTTTATAAGGGAACATGTGGATGAAGGTACAGTGGAATTGCACTTTATTCCAACAGATCAACAACTAGCAGATATCTTCACAAAACCACTGTGTGAAGCTACTTTTACAAGATTGGTAAATGAACTTGGAATGGTTTCAGGTTCTTTCTCTCAATCTGCTTAGTTTTGTTCTGATGCATCAGACTTTATGATCAGTATTTACAGAAATTACTCTCATTGTGTATTCTGTGCTTAATTGAAAATTTGCTTAAGTACTGACTGTTGTCTGATGTAAGTTTCTAAACTCTGAAAATGATATGTCTGTTTATGTAACTATTCAATCCCATGAGGATACCTGTGCTAGATGCTGACCTAGTAGTCTTCAATAAACTAGGGATCCCATGTTAGAAGTAATTATTTATATGGAAATCTTTTGACACAAGCAAATTCTGATATTGAGCTTAGTTGAGTTTACTTTGTCTATCTTATTACTAAGTCACAAACTAGAATAATGCTTCTCATCTGTTAAGTTCTGATGCTAGTAAATCTGTTGAATGTACTAAGTGCTGATAAACCTCTCTTATCAAAAGAAAAAGAATAGAATCAAGGATTAAAATTCAGGTACTCCTTTGAGATCTAGAGTACAAATGTGGAAGGGACAACCCAAGTGCATTGCTGGTATTAAGTAAATATGCATCAGAAAAGCAAAATATTTTCTTGGTTACTTTTCACACTCTATGATTACTGGAGAAATACTCTGATAATAGCATAAATTCTGATAAGCAGTCGTGACTCACTTATACTGAGAAGCCACTGTAAAATGGAATTTAAAAAGATGCACAAAATTAGCACAAAATAGTTGAGGTGGACTCAAGCATGAACTCATTCAATAGTAGGTTTCAGAATAATGACAGGTTTTTAGTAAAGTTTTAGTTATGCCTTATTTCTAAGATATACTGAAGTGAATCAGACTTTACTCTTTGTCTGATATTTAGCTTAATGCACACACTAAACACTCCATATGAATGACGAAAATTGCTGTGGTGATCCATGTTATTTTAGATGAACGGTTTCTGTGTCACATTGCATAAATTCTGAGGACGAGTTCTGATTTCACGTTCTGATGATTAAGTTCTGAAGAATCTATATCAGAATTTGTGTGAGGACTTACTAAGATAGGCATTCATTTTTCGAGTTAAGAAATCATGTTCTGATAACTGTTAAGTTCTGATATAAGTCTAAGTTCTGATAATTAAAATCTGATCTTTTACTTGACTTATTTGTGGATAAAATCTAAAAACAGTTTCATTTTAAATCAGACCATGTTTGGGTAGAATATTAACAATCAAAATAATTAGGGAAAGTGGTTCATGTACATGTACAACAATGTTTACTTGTTACTTGTGCGCATTAAACCCTGACTTATACTTCCAATGACTGTTTTTTGTCTTCCCAGTCTAGGGAGACGAGGTAGAATTAATTCTACCTGTCAGCATTGAATTTCCTTGCGTCTCCTGGCATTCTTTTGCCTATATAAACAACCACTTCACATCAGCCTTCACATCAACTCTTTTATCACAAAACTCATCTCCATTTTCTTTATATCAACAACACCATGGTCAATTACAATATATTTTTGAACTATGAAACATTCAACATTGAGCTAAGCTGTGAAGCCTGGCAGCAGGAATGGCACGTCACTGCCATTCCTGATGAGATATGGGACTCAGTTCCCCAGGAGGTACTCACCCACCTCCTGTTCTTCTACATGGATTACCATCTCCATCTGGAGCGATTGGAGGAGGAAAGGCTGGAAGCTCTCCGCCAGCAAGAGCGAATCATACGACTCGCTATTCTGTTTGTCGAGAGTAGGAAGAAGAAATGATTTAGTTTCTTCTTCCTGTTTTTCTTCATCGTCAGCCTTGCCCTGCTTCTTGAGCTAGGACTAAGGCTGTTGATGTTAGGTTTAGCAGCTTAGGACAATCTTGTAAAAATTCTGATATAATTTAAATTTCATGAATGTATTCTCTTAATATATTAATGAAATTTCTTTTTTTGCAAGTTCTTGTCTCTGAGATGTTCTAAAATGCATTGATAAATCCTGATAAATATTCATATTCTGATGACCATTTCAATTTTAATTTAAATTAAGTTCTGATTTTACATTATCAGTACTTGTTCCCTTGATTTATTTTGGTCATTCTCACTCGAATTTTTTTCAGAATATTGGTGTTGCAGTGAAAAATAATTGAATAAGTGGAAACAGTTTCAATTTTGAATTAAAACTGATTTACCTTGATTAATGGAATTACTGGATAAGTGGAACGGTTTTTCCTTGAAAAACTGCAAGTGGGTAAGTAATGATTAATATTTTCCCGTGCCTATTAACTATTCATTATTATTGCATGTCTGACAGGTGTCCAACGGTTACATTTTTTTTCAAAGTATAAGTAAGACAGAGAGAGGATTTTTTTTAATCTTTATTCACTTTTCTACTTTATCTCTCTATTTGCTTTTACTCTCTTTCTTCTCCTGACGTTGGTTTTTCATATAGACATTCTATCAAACACCTAACAGGCACTCTGAAATCTCGATTATTTTCATGGCACCTAAGGATTTGATCATTGATGGAGCTAAATTTGTTCCAAATAACTATGCTGCAATTCTAGATCATGCTGAAGCTCCATCTGAGTTGTATTTTGTGCAAGATCTTCTTGCACACAGTGAAATTGGGTATGCATTGACCCAACCTTCAGTCTTTTCAAGCCAACAAGTTCTGACATTTTGGCGGACTGGGCACTTTGATAATGGTGGTACACATGGTACTCCCAGTATTGTTTTCGAAGTGGATGATTCTACACATGTGGTAACTCCTGGTATAATTCGAAAGGCTCTCCATTTACCAGAAGGATGTACTTTCTCAACCCCAGAGGAATCAGCTCTTAGGAGTTAATGGCCAGTTTGGGGTATGAGCAGAGTTTGGCTAAGCTTGGGCAGTTGAAACGGGCTCATATCAAAAAGGAATGGAGCTTCTTCTTCGACTGCATCACTAAAGCTTTTGGGAATAAGTATTCCAACTTTGATGCAATCCCTATAATGAGTCAGCACATCGGGTATGCAATCATTAACCAAACTCATTTCGATTTTCCAAATGTTGTGATAGGTTTCATAGGGGATAGGATGACAGAAGATAGAAATGTAGTTTATTTTCCTAGATTCTGTCAGCTTATATATAACTTTTGTTGTACTAATCCCCCTCAATTTGCCAGTACCTTAATTTCACCATTCAAAATTACAAAACGAGCTTTTAATGACCTGGTAAATGCTGATCTTAAGAAAAAGGTGGTTAGACCTTTACAGATTCCTCAGTCTATAAAACAGATCTTGGTAAATGCTGATCCTGAAACCTATAGATTTGTTTATACTGATATCCAACCAACCACCACCTCCCAAACACCACAGCAACCATCAGAACATACCACTCATACTACTCAACCTACCCTCAGATAATATCTCAAATGATATCTCTCCACTTCACAGACAGTTCGACCTTCATCCTCAGCACCTACTGTGAAGCCTTTATCTTCCAAGGCTAAGAGGACAACGACTGTTTCTCAAACACCTCAGAAGAGAAGGAGGATTGTTTTGAGAGATGAATCTGATAGTGATGAACAGGTTTCTACTTCAGAACCTGTTAATAAAGAAGCTGAGAAAGTTCCTTCTCAGAAGGATTCTGCAATTGGGGGATCTAGGCTTCTCAAAAGGCTTAGAAGAATGACTGTTGATGAAACTCCTAAGGAATCCATATCTTCAAAGAGATACAAGAAACAGAGGGCAAAAAGGCCAGTTTCAGATGATGAGAAAGCAGTAGCTATGGAAGGGGATCAGGAATCTCTGATCTCACAGGAACCAGAATCTGCTAAGGCCACTGCTTCTCCATTAACTTCAGATAAGGAAGCTGTTACTGAAAAGGCCAACACACCTTCTGTGTCTCCTAAGACTGTATCTCATGTTAATTCAGGCACAAGTGCTGATATTGATATGCAGAACTTGGTTGTGCCTGAAGTACTTTACTTAGAAGATCCAACAACAACTAATCCATCAACAACACCTGTTACTGATGCTGCTCAAACTCCAGAAGTATATACTACACCTTCTCTGCATCTAGATGCTGATGATCAGAATATAGGTGAGCATCAGGATATGGCTGTTGATCAGAACTTGGAACCAGATCAGCAATTAGAGGATGATCATGAAGCCTCCATTGCTACTCATACTGTTGTTTTATCAGAAGATACTGATTCTGTAAGTTCTGATGCTGTAAATGCTGGAGATACTGGTGATGCTGCTCCAAATGAAGATGCTGATGAAGCAGGCCCTTTAGGACATGCTCCTCAACAAACTGTTCTTAAATCTGAACTTGTTAAGAATTTTGTTACAAGAGAAGCACCAGTGCCTTGGAGTGAAACTTCTGCAGGACAGGAGTGGACTAAGGAATGAAACTCAGTTACCTGTGCTCCATCTGCACAGCATCTTGCTGAGCACTTGACTAAAGCTGATGAGATGTTAATTACTGATAATTTCAAAACACAGCTTAGAGTCACTGCATTGAGTACTAAACATCTACAAGGTTTCCATTCAACTACTCATGCAGAGTTACATCACTTACGGGAAGAATTAATGAAGCAAGAACAAGTTCAGAAAATTGACAAGAAAAAATTCTTCCAACCTACCTTTGACAGAGTTGCTTATATTGAGAAGAGTCAAGAGAAACAACAAGCTCATATTGATGTTATTCTGAAAAATCAAGCTTCTCAGCAATCTCAACTTAATGAAATCCAAGCCTCAGTGGAATTGCTTGTCTCTCTTCTCTTGCCTGCTGATGCCAAAAAGGGGGAGAAAGTAATTAAGTCCAAATGCAAAACTGATAAGACACTGAAGGGGAAGGATGATGAAAAGGATGATCATGGAAACCCTGGAATGGGTAGAGGTCATAGTCAAGGTAGAGGTTTCTCATCAAGAAAAGATGAAATCACAAGTCACAGGACAAGGTCTGATACTGGAAAAAGAATTAGTTCTGCTACTGGTAAAAGGATAAGTTCTGATGAACTTTTAGATCTTGATGAAGAAATGTCAAGACAGTTATTTCTTCAGGAAAATCCAGGAATGGACTTGGAGAGTTTAATGGAAGAAGAAGCCAAACTTAAATCAGAAAAAGTCACATCTAAATCTGAAGCTTCTGGTAAAAAGACACTTCCAAAACTCAAAGGCATTGTGATAAAAGAAAGGACAAATACTGAAGCAACATTGGCTAAATCACAACCACAGATAGATCCAAGATCCAAGGGTAAAGAAAAAGTTGGTGAACCTATCAAGGTTTATGTGCCTCCTGAGAATGAAGAAATCACTGATGAAAAGGATGATCTTGCTCTGACTTCAAGAAAAGTTTCTAAGACAACCTCTGACATGGCTCAAGTTGTTCAGAGTCAAGAGACAGTAAGTTCTGATATTTCGAAGAAGCAAGTAACCTCTGACATAGCTCAAGTTAACTTGATATCAGAAGATAAATCAAGGAAACTCCTACCAGGATTCACTAAAGCAAAACAGACTCAACCTTTGAAGACTGCTGCAAGTGGTTTTGAAGCAAGAGTAGTTACTGGAAAGGAAGCAAGAGACAAAACTGGATTGGAAAGTGCTGATGAAAGAAGAATACAAAACACTACCAATGATCCAACTTCCTTGAGTGAACCAGATATTGGAGCAACTCATGAGAGATTGAATCAACTGGAATCTGTACAAATGGTTTACCATACCTACTTGAAAGAATACATCTTGTTGTACTTCATGACAGATGGTAGGGTTTATCATATAAGGCAAAATGCCATTCCATTGAAGTATTTTGAAGAACTGGAGCATGTACTATTCTTACTTCAAGTGAATGACAGATTAACAGAAAGTGCTGCAAACTATTTGAAGGATCAGATTCAGAGACAGAAAAGGCTTTATTCTGTTAAGTCTGACAGCACATATCTTCCAAAGTACAGAGATCACAAGGGTGATATAGTTGAAATGAAGCCCACACTGCTAAGATTATAACTATCTTTCTGGGTTACAGGGCTGTGGAATTCAATCTTAAGTCTGATAAGGCATATTTGATCAGACTGGATCAGGATATAAGAAAAGCTAAGATTAATGATCTCAGGGCTGCAATCTTTCAAATTGGTGAAGATACTGCAGAGCTTAAAGATGCTAAAAGGAGGATGATTGATGAACTCAGATATGCTGAGAGATGTTTGTTGAAGAACTAGCTCTGAACAACTCCTGACATCAAAGAGATCAGAAGATGAAGCCAACTCAAGATCTACAACTGCTTAAATTCTGATATTTGTACAGACTGAAGTTGTTATCAGAAGTTAAAGATTGGTAAAGCTTTAAGGACTGTAAGTTGTAGTTATCTAGTCTAATTCTTATGCATTTGTACTTAATATTTTTGACATCATCAAATATCTGTTAAACTTGTATATTATGCTAATTTACAAGTTGGGGGAGATTGTTAGATATATTTGATAATGTCATGGTTAATATGATTTATGTTTAGTTTTCAGATCTTACTTAAACAGGATAAATCAGTACTTACTGGAATTCAGGACTTAAGGATATCAGTACTTATATTATCAGGAGATAATCATCAGAAGATGGATATCAGAACTTAAGTACTGAAGGACGTTCAGATAAGGACAACAGCTGATTAAAGGAAAGAAGATTGAGACAAACATAAGAAGAGATATACATGAAGAAGGAATTCTATGAAGAATAGAATACTTGGACGAAAAGATATCTGATTGATATATTTTAGGAAGCAGAATTATATTCCATATCAATTAGCGATTATCTTGTAACTGTGTAGTATATAAACACAGACATAGGGTTTACACTATAAGTGTTAAACTATTCGAGAAGATTATTCATTGTAACCCTAGCAGCTCTCGCGATATTTGTTCATCACTGAGAGGTAACAGTTCCATACTGTAACAGAGTTTATTGTTTCAATAAAGTTTGTTTTCTGTTACTTGAGTTATTAAAGTTCGATTTGATTGTACTTTACACTGTATTCACCCCCTCAACAGTGTGTGTGTGACCTAACACTGATGATGCCAAAAAGGGGGAGAAGGTAAGTAAGTCCAAATGCTCGATCACTCAGATAGTGAAGAAGAAGGATGACAAAGGTGATGACCAGAGAAACTTTGATTAAAGTAGAGGTCAAGGGCAGAGCAACAAGTTTTCTTCAAGGAAACTAAATACTAATGCAAGCAAATCTTCTACTCAAAATAAGACAAGTTCTGAAGCTGCTTAAACTCAAAATCTGATAGCAAGTGCTGATAAACAAAATCTGATATCAAGTTCTGATAAGCAAAGTATGATGACAAAGCCTGATGTTCTCAAACAAGGTGGAAGTCAAGACTCTCAGAAGTTTTTGCAAACTCTGAAGCTAAAGGGGAAGCAGACCACTGTCTACTACAAAGATCCCAAGATTCAGACACTTGATGAAGAAATTGCTAGAAGATTATTTCTGAAACATAATCCTGGAATGGATTTAGAAAATCTCAAGGAGGAAGAAGCTAGATTTAAAGCTGAAAAGACAAATCTAAAGCTAAAAGCTTCTGTTGCAAAGATACCTCCAAGGCCTAAGGAAAAAGGCATTGTGATCAAAGAGAAGTCAAATACTGAGGCATCAAAGCCCAAGACTAGATCACAGAGTGAGATTGATCCCAAAGACAAAGGGAAGGGAAAAGTTGATGAACCAATAAAGCCACTGGAGATGAAAAATCCTCAAATCCTGATGAAACCTGTGTGCAAACTGGTTCAAGTTCATGATGATACTCTTGTTGAAGATAAAGATGTCCAGACTCTGAAAAGAAGGAAGATTTTTGAAGAATCAAAGACAACCTCTAACAGTGCTCAAGTTGTTCAGAGTGAAGAACTGCATGCTACAACAGAAATATCAAGTTCTGATAGATTTATCAAGACATTAACCTCTGACAGTGCTCAAGTTGATTTAGACAAGATGAAAGTAGATGATAAAAAGAAACTTCTATGGAAAAATGTCAAACCATCAGATCCAAAGAAAAGCCAATTGATGTCTGATTTCATGACTATTGGGTTAAATGCTAGAGAACCAAGAGACAGGGCTGTACTAGGTTCTGATGAAGCTAAAATCAAGACATGAGTTGAAGTTGATACTAGAGATCCATTTTTGCTAACTGACAAACCTCTTGAAGATGTTACAAAGAAACACCTTGATAAGGTTATCTCTGTTCAAGTGGTACTAGATGCTCATGACAAGCACAATGTCAAAGAAAATCTGATTCTATTTCTTGAAGATGGAAGGACATATCAAATGTCAGAATCAGATGTGCTGACCAAATCACTGAAAGAAGTTCAATTCTTTCATTACCTTTTAGAGATAAAGTCTGATATTACCAGGAGATGGTCAAATTTCATATTGAAGACCATAAAAGATAAAGCTAGAATTTCTGGTTCAAGGGTTACATAATTCATTCCAAACATAGTTGAAGATGATGGAAGGGAAATTCCAATAAAGAAGGATTCTGCTAAACTTGAAGTGATACTGGAAGAGAAATGTCTATGCTACAATGAAGATTCTTCTCATCCAAAGGTAGTAAGACTGGATGATGGTTTAGAAAGAAACTATATCTTTGCTTTAAGGACTGCAATCTACCAGATTGGAAGTCAGAATGAAGAGATGAAGCAAGTCAAGACTGCAATAGCTCACGTCCTGAGGAATAAAGAAGAAAAGATGATATCAAACTTTGTCAAGAATCACTTTGGATTCAGATTGACTCAGTGAGATTGGTAAAAGCTACAGGGACTGTAAGTTGTAGTTAGTTGTCTAGTTAAACTCTTATTGCATTTGTAGTTAAAATGTTTTTGACATCATCAAATCTGTTAACTTGTATATTTTGCATAATTTACAAGTTGGGGGAGATTGTTAGATATATTTGAGATGTCATGTCTAATATGATTTGTGTTTAGTTTTCAGAACTTAACAACAGGACATATCAGGACTTACTGAAATCAGGAATTACTGGAAGTCAGAACTTAATATCAGAACTTAAGGTCATATTAGAACTTAAGTGCGGGAAGACTTTCAGTTAAGGAATGAAGCTAATTTACAGGAGAAGATCGAGACTAAAATAATAGAAGATATGCATGAAAAGAGTTAGAGGACTAGAAGACTTGTAGAAGATATCCGATTGATATATTTTAGGAGACAGAATTATATTCCATATCAAATAGAATATATCTTGTAACTGTGTACTATATAAACACAGACTTATGGTTTACACTATATGTGTTATCATTATCGAGAAGATTATACATTGTAATCTAGCAGTTCTTAGTGATATTTATTCATCACTGAGAGAGAACAATAGTTTATATTGTAACAGAGTTTATTGAATATACTTGATCTTTATTATATACTTGTGTTAAATCGATTTGATTGTATAAACACTGTATTCAACCCCCTTCTATAGTGTTGTGTGACCTAACATCGTCCCTTAACAATAATACTTGACTAGGTGACCTTTAGGAATATTAATACTATTCTCATAATCTCATTTCTAAGTCACGTACTTAGAGATATAGATTTACATATCATATTCCAAGGACTTTTATTAGTCTAACATCTTATCACAGAAAATAAAGATATAATAAATTACTAAAGAATAATCCATATAATCAAAATTAATAATCCAAATGTTTCATAATATAAACATAATAGTGTTGTCTCTAGGGCACAAACACTAACAATCTCCCACTTGCACTAGAGCCAATCACCCATGTATCTAATACCCATGGAACTAGTATGACCTTCGTGCTTTTGCTGCAACAAAGCCTTAGTCAGTTGGTCTGCAACATTATCATCAGTATGCACTTTATATATATGTATATCTCATCTTTCATTAATCTCTCGAAGGAGGTGATATCTCCTAAGTATATGCTTTGCCCGGGAATGGGACCTTGGTTCTTTAGCCTGCATGATGGCTCCATTGTTATCACAGTAAAGATTAACTGGATCTGTGATCGATGGAACCACACCAAGTCCCGTTATGAATTTTCATATCCAAATAGCCTCATTGGCTGCTTTACTGCAGCAATATACTCAGCTTCCATTGTAGAATCAACTATTGTCTCTTGCTTTGAACTCTTCCAGCTTACAGCACCTCCATTAAGGCAAAATACAAAACCTGATTGAGATACTGAATCGTCTCTGTCTGTCTAAAAGCTGGCGTCAGTGTAACCCTTTACAAACAGCTTCTCATCTCCTCCATACTCCAAAAATGAATCTTTAGTCCTTTTCAAGTACTTAAGAATATTCTTGACAGCTGTCCAGTGACCCTCACCGGGATTAGAATGGTATCTGCTCGTCATGCTCAAGGCATACGAAACATCAGAACGAGTACATATCATCGCATACATTATAGATCCAATCGCCGAAGCATATGGAACTTTCGTCATACGACCCTTATCATCTAATAAATTAGGGCAGTTGTCTTTTGAGATCAATATCCCATGAGACATTGGGATATATCCTCTTTTTTCCTCTTGCATCCCGAAACGATGCAATACTTTATCAATGTATGTACTCTGACTTAGGCCGATTAATTTCCTTGATCTATCTCTATAAATCTTGATCCCTAATATATAGGTAGCATCACCTAAGTCCTTCATCGAGAAACTATTTTCCAACCAAGTCTTAACCACCTGTAGAGAATGTATGTCATTCCCTATTAGTAATATGTCATCTACATATAGTACTAGGAATGCCACATGGCTCCCACTAACCTTCTTGTAAACACATGGTTCATCTTCACTTTGAATAAAGCCAAATTCTTTTACTGTTTCATCAAAATGACGATTCCATCTCCTTGAGGCTTGCTTCAATCCATAAATAGATTAAAGCAACTTACAGACCATCTTAGCAAACTTGGGATCGATAAAACCCTCAGGTTGTTTCATGTATACATCCTCTTCAAGGCTCCTATTTAAGAAAGCGGTTTTGACATCCATTTGCCAAATCTCATAGTCGTAGTAAGCAGCTATTGCTAGCAAAATCCCGATGGACTTGACCATAGCAACTGGTGAAAAGGTCTCATCATAGTCTATACCATGAACTTGTTTGAAACCTTTTGCCACCAGTCGTGCTTTATAGGTCTGTACTTTACCATCCATGTCAGTTTTCTTCTTAAAAACCCACTTGCACCCTATAGGTTTTACCCCTTCAAGTGGATCAACTAAAGTCCATAATTTATTTTGATATATGGATTCCATTTCGGATTTCATGGCCTCTATCCATCTCTTGGAGTCTGGACTGTTCATAGCATCTTGGTAGGTAAGTGGCTCATCATTATCTATGAGCATTATATCATCATCTTGAGTCAAGTGAAATACATAATATCTCTCTGGCTCATGACGAACCCTACTAGATCTATGAACAACCTGTGTTTCCGGAGCAGGAACATCTTGATGTACTTCCTGCCCATTTTTCAACTCTGGTTCAATATTATTTTGTACAACTCGATCTTCATCGAGATCTATAGTTCTCCCACTAGTTTTCTTTGAAAGTAACTCTCTTTCAAGAAATACAGCGGTTTGAGCAACAAACACTTTATTCTCGGTAGGATTATAGAAACTATACCCTTTAGTTTCTTCAAGATATCCCACAAAATAACATTTATCCGATTTTGGTCCTAGCTTGTCAGACACCAAGCATTTCACAAATGCTTCGCATCCCCATACTTTCATAAAAGACATGCTGTGACGTTTCTCAATCCATATCTCATATGGAGTCTTTTTAACCGATTTAGTTGGAACTCCGTTTAGTGTATATGCAGCCTTTTCTAGAGCATAACCCCAGAAACTTATTGGAAGATCTGCTAGACTCATCATCGATCGCACCATGTCTAACAAGGTACGATTTCTCCTCTCAGAAACTCCATTCCATTGAGGCATTCCAGGAGGAGTAAGTTGTGATACGATACCACACTCCTTCAAGAAACCTTTAAACTCGAGGCTTAAGTATTCTCCTCCATGATCTGATCGTAGAACTTTTATACTTCCCCTATTTGCTTTTCCACTTCAACAATGTATTCTTTGAACTTTTCAAAAGAATCGAATTTGTTCTTCAAAAGATACACATATCCATATCTTCAGAAATCATTAGTAAAAGTAATGAAGTAGTAAAAGCCACCTCTTGCCATCGTACGCATTGGACCACATACGTCACTATGTATAAGTCCTAATCATTCGGTGGCCTTTTCACCTTGTCCAGTAAAAGGAGATTTAGTCATTTTTCCAATGAGACAAGATTTGCATTCTTCGTATGATTCAAAATCAAACTTATCCAAGTAACCATCTTTATGTAATTTGGAAATGCGTTTCTCATTTATGTGACCTAAATGACAATGCCAAAGGTATGTTTGATTTGAGTCTTTCATCTTAATACGTTTATTATCATTATTTATGTTATAGACAGGAGTATCTATATCAAGAACATATAAACCATTAAATAAATGTGCAACCCCGTAGTAACATTATTGAATGAAAAGGAATAACTATTGTTCTGAATCAAAAGCGAAAAATAATTATTTTCCAAACAAGAAACGAAAATAATGTTTCTGCAAATCGCAGGCACCTAAAAATAGTTATCTAGTTCTAAAACGAGCCCTGTGGGCAACGATAAACGAAAGTCCCTACAGCTAAAGCAGCAACCTTTGCTCCATTGCCAACTCGTAGGTCGACTTCTCCCTTCGCCAATGTCCTACTTCCCTGCGGTTCCTGCACATTATACAAATATGAGAACCACATCCAGTATCTAATACCCAAGATGTAGAAGTAGACAAATTGACTTCTATAACATAAATACCTAAATCAGAAGTAATAACAACAACCTACTTCTTCTTTAGATCCTCCAAATAAGCATGACAGTTCCTCTTCCAATGACCTGGTTTCTTGCAATAGTGACAATCACCAACCTTTGGAACACCACCTTTAGGCTTCAAAGCCTTGGTCAGATCAGGTTTCGGATTGGCATTCGATTTAGATCCCATCTTCCTCTTGCCTTTCCATTTACCCTTTCCTTTGGCCTTCCCCTTATTCACCATCAATATGGGAGCAGGGGATGCCTTCTGAACATTGGTCTCAACATTTTTCAACATAGCCAACAGTTCAGTGGGGTTCTTATCTATCTCATTCATATTGTAATTCAACACAAATTGAAAATAACTGCTATTTAAAGATTGCAAAATTAGGTCAATCTGGTGCTCCATAGCAATCGGGGCACCCAACTTGGCAAGGTACTCAATATTCCCAATCATCCTTAGAACATGCGGTCCAACCAGATCACGTTCTCCCTGCTTACATGCATGCAATGATTTGAAAGTATCAAACCTCTCCTGACGAGTGTGTCCTTCAAACATACGTTTAAGGTGCTCAATCATATCATAAGAATCCATATTCTCATGTTATTTCTGAAGTTCAACACTCATGGTCGCTAACATGAGACATTGAACATCCGTGTCATCATCGATATGTTTCCGATAAACATTATGTTGAGCACGAGATGCTCCTTCAGGGAGAGGTGCAGGGCGAGGTATATCTATGACATAGAGCTTTCGCACTTATTTGAGGACAATCCTCAAGTTCCTCTGCCAGTCAAGGAAGTTTGTTCCTGTCAGCTTGTCCTTCTCAAGGACTGATCGCACAGAGAAGTTGTTTGAATTGATTGCCATTTGATATCTACAATGTTTAAAATGCATAAGATAAATTAGTCTATAGATGATTATTAAATTATGTTCAAGTGATTATTCATATATATTTAAAATATATATCTCCCACTATTTTATCAAATTAATAGCCCTAACTATTAATTCGGAAAGAGTATCTTCTATATACTTTCTAGTGAGCCAAGATCCAAATTTTCACAATGTTTTAGTTCAGCTTTGGCTTTACTCCTAAAACATGATTCAATAAGGTAGATAATATTTGTCAATTATATCAACTATATAACTCTTGGATAGTTTAGTGGAACAATATTTATTCTTATTTATCCAATAAATCTCACCAAACTCTATGCCTCTAAGTTCACAATCCTATTGTGGTAACTTATTTAAGTCAAAACCCAAAGGTCTAAAAAGTATCATATACTTCAACACGTCGTCCCATGATAGATGGGAGTACTTCGCTCTGGAGAACCCACTCCTTATCGATCTTGTTAATGCGTTTGGACATATTGGAAGGCATCTAAATAACTTAATATAAACATTAGGGTTTTGTTAGTATTATAACGATCACGATCCCATCATAAAGAGATTCCCAATTTTTCCTTGAATAAAATACTTCAAATCAATACTCGTCAATGGTTTGATTTCCAGGTAGTGGAGGAGTCACATCAGTCTCGCTTAAAACCCACAGCCTTACAAGTTCTATGAACCCGTTGTTGACAAAATTGCCCCATGTCAGAAATAAAGAAGATTCGTATTACATTACGTGTTTCATAAACATGAGAATATCATAATCGTTTATTAATTTTAAAATCTTGAGTCGTTACAGATTTTATCTTGTTTAGGCATGGCATGGGTGACGTATCAAATACATACATTCATACATGATTAATCTAATTAAAGCATGCATTATTAACTATTCTATACATACATTCATACATTAATATATAAAGTGCGGTATGTAAACGTGCTTGGTTATGGTCTTTATCCTATGTGATCCTTTCAAACTAATGAAAGGATCAAGGTCAATCTATGGTGAATAATATAAATATAATTACAATTACATGTCTTCATTCTTCTTGTTTCGATTGCTGCTTCTCCTCTTAGATCATTCCTTCTTGAAGTACATTACATTAAAACAACCTATACTAATGTACTTACATAAGAAAACTCGAGTTACATTCGAGGTAATATAGTTACAAGAATAATGGAAATGACATGCAAGTCGTATTTATTAAACCAAAACCATAAACTTTAATCTAAAGGTCTTAAGGCCATAACCAGCACCATGCTCAAGTAAACAAATAAAGTACTTTGAGAAAAAAATAAAAATAAAGAGGGGGTCCGGGGGCGGCAGCCCCCGGGCGGGGTCCGGGGCCGCAGCCCCTGGGCGGGGGTTCGGGGGCGGCAGCCCCGTGAGAGGTACTAAAACTGTATTTAGTTGATATAAATTTTAGAAGGTTAGATTCTTGTTTCATACCATAACCTGTAAACGATCCGGAATTGAGGGGTAATTTGTATATATTATTTTAATATACAGTTTTATATTGTTTAAAGTTATTTGGTGACACCCAATCCTGACCCCGGATTTGGGGATGTTACAAGTTGGTATTAGAGCTACAGGTTATTGGTCCCTGAAATAAGAATATGAGAGAGTAAGATAGGACTAACAGGTCATATAAGATAGGAAAGACCCTAGGTATACTCATTTTGAGTTCGAAATGAGTGTAAATTAAGATTAGCAGATCCGATATGGATTAATAAGATAAAATATTGTTAAGATAAGTGGAAGGTGAATATATTGACGCTATAGATATATTGAGTGTTAGGGATTCGAGCATATAAACACAATGGAAAAATAAAATTTTCGAATCCCTACCGCAGGATCTATGTATAATGAACGGATAATTACGGAGAATAGATGTTTTACCTTAAGAAGCTTTACGTTAATAGAAAGATGGAGGTCTTGAATGATCACCACATAGCCCATCGCTGGAATGATCTACGCCTTGAAGGTATCCACACGAATGATCGCCCGGAGGATGGGTGTGTACTAGCACATTCTTGAGGCCGCCTTCTTGCTCTCTCTATCTCTCTTCAAGCTGCTAGGGTTTATGTTTTATCAAATAAAATGTGTAACCCTAATTCTATTAGAAAGAGATATTATATAGGCAAGAGTTAATGGGCCTCCAACCCTAAACTGAATTTTAGAGTTGTTATTATTATTAAATTCGAAATTCTAATTATTGTATTATTAAGTCTCATTTAATCATCCAATAACTTAATTTCAGATTTAATATTAAAATCGAATTTCCTATTTATTTAATTAATTAAGTCATACTTAATTAATAACAAATAATTCGAATTACTTACATTTAATTTAAATCCGAATTTAAATTAAATAATCCTCCAATCATTCTTTGTGCGACCCTTTAAGTTATTATTACGTTGGAAACAATTTTAAATCTAATTTAAAATCATAAACAATGAGCGGCATCTAGTAATACATCATTGTTACCCAAGTAATTGTAATTAAATCGTTGATCAATTAAACCTTTCGTGAATAATGTACAATGTAATATAATCAAACTCGAGGCATGCATTGTGTCATCCTCTATTAATGTTCATTCCTTCTTTCCTTGATCAATGAGTAAACTATTAAACAAATCAGTATTTGAGCACGGCCATGCATTTTATAGTCTTACTCAATCAAGAGGCCAATAATATCACTCCTTTAATAAAGGAGAGCTAAATCCCATCTAGATCATTCATATTTCTCATACGATTCATAATGTACCCAATGTCTACTTTTATTATTACCCGGTCAAGGATAACTTTCAATAGTATCAAAATATATTAATTCTTGTATAAAAATATAATGTTTTCAGGTCAAAGGACCAATACATCATTATCACTGTGAGATTAACTTATGAAACTATAAACATGTAGTATCTCACAACGGGTCAATCCAGCACCATGTATTTAATACATGTTCATGTGTTTTGACTTTAGTATCACCATACCTATTATCATTGAGATGTGATCATCAGCCAACAAACACACTAGTCTCAATGTATTTACTATCGTTCCTTAACAATAATACTTGACTAGGGACCTTTAGGAATATCAATACTATTCTCATAATCTCATTTCTAAGTCACGTACTTAGAGATATATATTTACATATCATATTCCAAGGACATTTATTAATCTAACATCTTATCGCAGAAAATAAAGATATAATAAATTACTAAAGAATAATCCATATAATCATAATTAATAATCCAAATGTTTTATAATATAAACATAATAGTGTTGGCTCTAGGGTACAAACAGTAACATTGAGTTCCTAGATCCTATAGTTGCAAAGAGACGATAGCTCGACGGAGACTGGGTAAATTATCCTGCTTTTTATGCGGTTTTAAAGAAAGAGGAGATTTATTCTTGTAAGAACTTCGTATAAGGAAAGATAGATGAGTTTTAGTATGATTTAACTTAGTAGTATGTAATAGGACAAACTCCAGGCTGGAGGTAATGAGTCGATTGAAGCTGACGAAGAGCCAACGTTGCAACCTTCAAAGGCACCATCGTTGCGAGAGATTTCTTATCATTTTTCGGGCACCGTGCAAGGAATGGCATTTACTATATTAGGTATACTTAAAGAAAATTCAACCTTATCTACCAACAGTCCGTCGAATTGCATTAATTGGTGGTAAGCATAACATCAAGGACGACGACGAGAATTTTAAGGATAGTACTAGACGCCAGCATTGGAGTTAAAGTTATGACTAAAATGTTATGCAACGGTAAATGCAGTTTTCATTGACTAATGAATGTAAAATGAACGTGAGGAGGAGTAAAAGACATATCAAGGTGGATGGACCCTTATGTGGTCGTTCCTTTAATTAGGTACCTCAGTAAATGGATTATGAAAATAACAAACGCCTCATATAGTAATGACGACCACATGTGCGATTTTTAAAATTTCAAAAACAAGTGTTCCAAAAAGATTTTCTTAATAAATTTCTAAAAGATCCTTACAAATTTGGTTGTCGAATTAATACTTGAGTTTTTGTTGTTATAAGCTGTAAATTACCTGGAATAATAATGGAACTAGATTCTATATTGTTAGTTCAGAAGACAAAGTAATCCTGGTAATATGGGGAAGTATGAAATTTTTAGAAGAAGAATGCAAACCTTATTTAATAGTATCAACCATTAAATCAATGTGCGAAAACAGTATTTATCCAATGTATGAAATTAGTTGTTGACCCAATAGAAGTCCGAGGATTATTGAAGAAAATGGGGGAATCTTCTAGAGGATTGAAGATGAATAATATTCCTATCGATGGAGTCGAGGTGTTGCATGATCGATGGTTGTCCTACGCGGGATAGACGAGATTAGAATGACCATAAATTCCGTAAGAACGCGATTATGGTCAAATTATCAAAGTATCGAAGGTGGAGGCACGATGCTATAGCAGAAAAGTGGGTGTAGTAGGCGAATTTATGAGGGATTTCCCAAGGACTTTCCAAAGTTATTGTATGACTTGGATTTGGACCTATTGATCAAATGAGCCCCGAAGGTACACATAAGTGAAGCGTGGATGACGATTAATGGTATTATTTTTTCTATAACACGATAGCGTATGTTCTTCTTTATTCTTGAATAAGTATAAGTTTCTTTCATTACTCTGTTCAATGAGGCAATAGAGAGGAATAGGTTATGGTATCCCTTTTAAAATCATTCTTTCTTCAAAATACTTCCTTCTAATTGAGACAAACAGTGTTATGGTATGACGCTTTGTCAGGATGACGAAGAATCTGGTGGAACGCCACCAAATCATGTGCTGTATGCCATAGGGTACAAAAGACTAGCCATCTTGAGTACAAATATGGTTGTCTCCTTTATATCTAGATTATCACTCATTCTTCCTTCTTCAGTTATGATCTATTGACCTATGGATTCTTCCAATTATTTCGTTACGCTGTTGTTCTTTACAAAACTTTCCAGTCACAATTATATACACAAATTATCGTGTTATGTAAGGTCTATTCTTTGAAGAATTTAAAAAGAGTGGAATAGTTCCGTGTAATAGATGGAATTATATATTGAGTATAAATATGATTGTAAGCCAATAAACGATGAACAATTATGTGCAAAGAGGAATCGATATGCAGATATCGTGGTTGTTACCAAGACACCAAATCAGAAATGGGTATCTTCTAAACATGGTTGTTCTTTTTACAAGAATTTTTTCGGTAAGTTAGACTATATTAACGCGATACACTTCAAGTTAGAAAATTTTGACGTGAAATGGATTGGTTAGCAAACCATATTAGGTAAATTGATCATAGAAATAAAAAAATTAATGTTGCATACACCAGACAAAGCAAATGGACAACAGAAACAGAGGAAGGAAATTTTTATTAATCTCAGACAAGCGATTAACACGTTGAGAAGGTGAAGTATGCCCATCTATGGAGGGATACATGTCATAAAAGTTTGAGAATCAAAGATATTTTGAGTACGTATAAATCCCGGGCATGTACTTCAATGAACTGTTAGGCTTCCCAACTTAAGTAAGTTAGATATGGAAAAATTTAACGCTTATAACTGAGCCAGCGAAGAAGGTTCCATATGGAAAGACATAAATGGAGATGAACAAATGGTGATCTAATTGCGAAATTTTTTAGGAAGTGACACTTTAAAACCAAATGAATTCTCATAGGTTTTAATGGGATTGGGTGAGATCACGTGTTAGTTATCAGTTATTAAACAAGTTTATCAATGAGAATAAGTTCATAGTGTAACATATAGGGGTGGATCCATTAGTTGAAAAGTTCCGTATAATTTCTTAAAAGTATTTATATAAGTATCAACGATAGAAAATACGACTAAAAGATATGCTGTAAACGGGTTTATGAAAGGATATAAGTAAAATGAATTGTTAATAAGAAAGCTTGAAGTGAACAATAAACTAGAATAATCTTGGAATAAAATTTGTGAGAAATAGTAGAATAATTTTATATTCATCATTGGCATTCTGTGATGTTCTGAAAGAAGTGAGGAAAGGTATGGCTATATTAATTAATTGTTATTTATGACTTTAGTTTGATTAAAAGATGTATGCTATATCAGTTAATAGTATATGTGGTTATCGGTATGATATCTTCTGAAGTATGATGAAATGATGAGATTTGGAGAATGATGGTGGAGTGATATTGATAGGGATAAATAAATTATGATTGTATAGTTAAATACTGCATTAATTGTACAAGTTGTGGGCTGCTAGGCCCAATAAAAAGATATATGAAACTCAGACCAGAAAGGTTAAGCCTGATGGACCAGATCAGGCCTGATGGAATAAAAAAGGCCCAAAAGCCCTAATTATTAATTAATTTCGTAATTAATTAATAAGGGAAAAATCAGCTATTGAGAAGAGTCCCGATAAGGATATAAATCCTTATAGATTAGCCTCAAGGGGACCTAAAAGGATAAGGAATCAGCTTCCTACTTCCTAGGACTCCTAAGTCTATCCTAATTCAGAGGCTTGTCCACCAAGTCTCCTATACCAAGTCCAATTCAAGGACTCCCACATCTATATAAGGGGCCTCACCCCACAAATCAGAACTACGTTTTTTGGCTTGATTCTCTAATTCACAGAGATACGTAGGCATCTCGTAAAGGCAGAATAAAGCTACGAAGTACGAGAGCAGCCATTAAAGGCCTTGAGCTCCCGAATCTTAGTATTAAATACAGCAAGTAATAACCTTAGCTTTTTACCCATAACATTTGGCGCCGACTGTGGGGAAAACGGAACAACAACCATGGCGAGAACACGGAGAACAACCAGCACTCTGGAGGAGGGAACACCATCAGGGACAACCCAGGTGATTTCATCAACCGTGGAGGTTCCTCCCCATTCAACTTATGCATCTACTCAGGGGGAAGCCCAGACAGGGGCAACTCATCCTCAGCCACAAGGGACAACTCCCCCGACTATTCAAGGTACGAATCCTCAAGTTCAACAAATACATATACCTGTGAATTCTCGACCCGTCGGGTATGAATATTCAACTATTGTTACTATTAACCCCCCTTATGGGATGCCCCTTCACCCTGAGGTTGGAGGAAGCGGATATGCTGGGCGAAGCGAAGCACGAGGGCGGTCGCCCCCCTATATACGAGGTTTGGATCCTATCCCTGAGGATCGGGAATTTTCTGGTCCATACACTGAAAGAGACTCCGAATCTTCGGATGATGAAGTGGCCCCGAGAAGGAGGCGTCCTGGAAAAGAGCCAATGGCCGATGGAAGGCAACGCCCCCAAAGCACCCCAGGGGCGAATCCCCAAGAAGTGCAGGAAAAGATCAGGGCTCATGAGGCTGAAATCCAAAGGCTGAGGCATGATTTGGAGGCTCACCAAGCCACCAGACCCCACATACCTCCTAGGGGGAGAAATCCTCCTCCTATCATAGACCTGGATGGTCCGGTAAGAAGAAGGGCTGCTGTCCCAAGAACTGATCCGAGCAATCTCCTTCCCCTTGGAGATCCTGATGATCCAACTCCACCCTTCACAGAAGAGATAATGAATGCCCATGTCTCAAGGAAATTCAAGATGCCCACTATCAAAGCCTATGATGGCACGGGAGACCCCGCTAATCATGTTAGGACATTCTCTAATGCACTGCTGCTGCAACCCGTGAATGATGCTATAAAATGTCGGGCCTTCCCTCAAACCCTGTCGGGTATGGCTCAAAGATGGTACAGTCGCCTACCCCCAAATTCTATTGGATCATTCAGAGAACTAAGTCAGGCTTTTATTAACCAATTCATCACTGGAAGAGTCCATGAGAAAAGTTCAGCATCACTTATGAGTCTTGTGCAAGCAGCTAAGGAATCCTTAAGAGATTACCTGAATCGTTTTACAAAGGAGGCTTTAAAAGTCCCAGATCTTGATGATAAGGTAGCCATGATAGCATTGCAACAGGGAACTAGGGATGAGTTTTTTAAGATGTCTTTGGCCAAACGACCCCCTGAGAGCATGTTGCAGCTCCAAGAGAGGGCAGGGAAGTATATCAAGGTTGAAGAAAGTATGAGGAAGACCGTAGTAAGTAATGAGCCCACTGGAGGCAAGAAACGAAAAACTGATTTGGAGTATATCGCTAAGGACAAATATCCTAGAACCGAACAAAACCCTGATTCAACCCCCAAGAAGGGAGGACCTGGGCAAAAGTTCACTGAATACGCTAAGCTGAATGCTCCCAGAAGTCAGATTTTGATGGAGATTGAGAAAGACAGAGATATTCGCTGGCCTAAGCCCTTGAAGGCTGATCCCGCCAAGCTAGATAGGGGCAAGTATTGCAGGTTTCACAAAGATGTTGGCCATGACACCGATGAGTGTAGGCAATTGAAAGATGAAATTGAGTTTTTGATTCGAAAAGGAAGATTGAATAAGTATACTGGAGATGGAGGGGACAGAAATAATAATGGAAGGAAGAACTTTGAAGATCGTAGGAGGGACCAAGATGATCAGGGGCGGAATCCCCAACCTAGAGGACCAGTTATAAACACCATTTATGGAGGGCCGAGACCTCAAGGGCCTGTGATAAACACGATCTTTGGAGGTCCAACTGCTGCTGGATTGTCCAAAAATTCCAGAAAGGCATATACTAGAGAGGTTATGCATATTGTTGGAGAAGCCCCGAAGAGGGCCAGGACAGAAGTAACATTGGCTTTTGATGATTCCGACCTAGAGGGTATGAAGTTTCCCCATGACGACCCGCTGGTCATAACACCAATAATAGGAAATAGCCCGGTTAAGAGGGTCCTTGTGGATAATGGTGCTTCTGTGGATATCTTGCTCCACGACACCTTTCTAAGGATGGGGTATAACGACTCCCAGTTAACACCAACCGACATGCCGATATATGGATTTGCTGGAGTAGAATGTCCTGTAGAAGGGATAATCAAGTTGCCAACCACCATAGGTACGGAGCCAAGGCAAGCAACGCAGATGCTGGATTTCGTAGTGGTAAAGGCTAGTTCAACTTATAATGCTATCATGGGGAGAACAGGGATACATGCCTTCAAGGCAGTCCCCTCTTCCTACCATTCAGTCATGAAGTTTCCCACCCGAAACGGGATTGGAGAAGAGAGAGGAGATCAAAAAATGGCTAGAAGCTGTTATGTGGCCTCTTTGAGGGCAGATGGAGTCGGGGGGCAGGTTCTTCCTATTGAAGATATGGATGTTCGAGAAAATGATGAGAATAGAGGAAGGCCAGCAGAAGAATTGGTTTCGGTTCCTTTAGATCCCAAGAATCCTGAGAGGATGACTTTCATTGGAGCCACATTAGAGGAGCCCCTTAGAGGGAAGTTAGTGAAATTTTTGCAAGAAAATAGTGATGTGTTTGCATGGTCAGCAGCTGATATGCCAGGCATAGACCCGGAGCTAATTACTCACAAGCTAAACGTGGATCCAAGTCGGAAGACAGTGAAACAAAAGAAAAGAAATTTTGCCCCGGAAAGACAAGAGGCTATAAAGCAGGAAGTGGAAAAGCTCTTAGAGGCTGGTTTCATTGAGGAGATTCAATTTCCGGAGTGGTTAGCAAACCCTGTAATGGTGAAGAAGGCTAATGGAAAGTGGAGGATGTGTATAGACTTCACCGATCTGAATGATGCATGCCCCAAAGACTGTTTTCCGCTGCCTAGAATTGATACTTTGATTGATGCCACCGCTGGACATGAGATGCTGAGTTTCATGGATGGGTTTAGCGGATACAACCAGATCAAAATGCATAAGGATGACATTCCAAAGGTATCATTTATCACTGACTTTGGTGTTTATTGTTATCTTGTTATGGCGTTTGGTCTCAAGAATGCAGGAGCCACCTATCAAAGGTTGGTGAATAGAATTTTTAAGGATCTTATTGGTAAGACTATGGAAGTCTATGTTGATGACATGTTAGTCAAGAGTCTAGTAAAGACTGATCATATAGCCCATTTAAGGGAAGCTTTTGAGGTCCTGAGGTACCACAAGATGATGTTGAATCCGACGAAGTGTTCTTTCGGAGTAGGATCTGGAAAATTCTTGGGATTGATGGTCTCAAAGAGGGGAATTGAGGCTAACCCCGATAAAATAAAGGCAATCCTGGACATGGAACCCCCAAAAACTGTCAAGGATGTTCAGAAACTCACAGGAAGGGTTGCTGCGCTAGGACGATTCATCTCCAAGTCAGGAGACAAGTGCTTGTCATTCTTCAAGTCATTAAAGAACATTAAAGACTTTGTATGGAGTGAGGAAAATCAGAAGGCATTTGAAGAGTTAAAGAAGTATATGGGCCAGGCCTCGTTGTTGGCCAAGCCAGTTCTGAGTGAAATTTTATTCTTGTACTTGGCTGTTTCAGAAAGCGCCTTGAGCGCGGTGTTGGTTAAGGAGGAACTGAAAGTTCAGAAACCCGTATACTATGTCAGCAAAATTTTGCATGGTGCTGAGTTGAATTATTCAGCCATTGAGAAATTCGCTTTAGCCTTGGTAATGGCTTCAAGAAAGCTGCGTCCTTATTTTCAAGCTCACCAAATTGAAGTGCTAACAAATCAGCCACTGAGAAATATCATTCACAGTCCCAAGGCAAGTGGGAGACTGATTAAGTGGGCAATAGAGTTGGGAGAGTTCGATCTCAAGTATAAGCCACGTACGGCCATAAAAGCCCAGGCACTAGCTGACTTCGTGGTGGAATGTACCATACCCAACCAAGAAGTCGGGGGGCAGGAAGATACCATACCTCAAGACAAGGGAGTCGACAATGGGGACGAGGAGAAAGAATATTGGGTTCTCTATTTTGATGGAGCATCAAAAACAAATTCCAGTGGAGCAGGGTTGGTTTTGCAAAGCCCTGATGGATTCTTAATTGAGTATGCCATGAAGCTAGACTTCCCAACCACAAACAATGAGGCAGAGTATGAAGCCCTGATTGCTGGCCTTGGTCTAGCTGGGACACTTAGAGTCAAAAACTTAAAGGTCTGTGGAGACTCGAAGTTGATCATATCCCAGGTAAAGGGAGAATTTGAAGCAAGGGATGATACGATGGCTAAGTATGTTCGCCTAGTAAGGGCTGTGATGACCCAATTTAATGAATGCCATGTTGAACACATTCCAAGGGAAGAAAATGCTAAAGCAGATGCGCTATCAAAGTTTGCTTCATCTGAGATTGAAGAAAGTTCAGGAAGTGTGTACTTCCGTGTTTTGAAGACACGAAGCATAGATGTTAAGCTTGTGGCTCCCGTAGGCTTGGGGACGTCATGGATTGATCCCATCAAGGCTCACATTCAGACCGGTTGGTTGCCAAGCGATGCAATTGAGGCACGGAAGTTAACTGTTCGAGCACTAAGGTACTCTTTGATAGATGGGATTCTATATAAAAGATCTTTCGTGGTTCCTTACTTGAGGTGTCTCAGGCCCGATGAGGCACGCTTAGCTCTTGAGGAAGTGCATGGAGGTATTTGTGGGCAACACTTGGGGGGCAGGGCCTTGGCTCATAAGATAACTCGTTTAGGCTTCTATTGGCCAGAAATGATGGCTGATGCCAAAGAATATGTAAAGAAGTGTGATCGTTGTCAGAAGCATGCACCAGTCGCCAGACAACCCCCCGAGATGCTGACCTCTATCAACTCACCTATTCCCTTTGCTATGTGGGGGATGGATATTCTAGGGCCTTTTCCTATGGCCACAGCACAAAGGAAGTTTCTGATTGTAGCCATTGATTATTTCACCAAGTGGATCGAAGCCAAACCTTTGGCCAAAATCACAACTAAGCAGGTTGCACAATTCCTGTGGGAAAACATTATGTGCCGATATGGAATTCCCCGTATCCTCGTCACTGACAATGGAACACAATTCAACAACGAGGAATTCAAGAAGTATTGCGAAGAAAATGAAATTGAGTTACGGTTCACCTCTGTGGCTCACCCGCAAGCCAATGGGCAAGCGGAGGTAGCAAATCGGATAATCCTGGATGGACTAAAGAAGAGGATCGAGAAGTCAAGAAATAATTGGGTAGATGAGATACTTCCAATATTATGGGCCTACAGGACTACTTGTAGAGTCACGACAGATGCAACTCCTTTCATGTTGGCATATGGGGCGGAAGCAGTAGTTCCCGTGGAGATATCACATTCCTCTCCAAGGATTCAGGCCTTCGATGAGAAAGAAAATGAGGAAGGGCAGAGATTAGCCCTGGATTTAATTGATGAAGTGCGAGATAAAGCACATGCAAAGATAGTAGAATATCAGAAAAAGGCTTCATCCTATTACAACCTAAGGGTTAAAGAGAGATTTTTTAAACAAGGAGATCTAGTCTTGAGAAAAATAGAGGCTTCTGGTGTTGGATAGAAAGGAAAGCTTGCCCCAAATTGGGAAGGGCCGTACAGAGTCAAGAGCGTTCAGGGTAGAGGAACCTACAAGCTGGAAACTATGGAAGGTTTTGAAGTCCCGAGGACCTGGCACGCACAAAACCTGAAGGTTTACTACGTGTAAGATGGTCGAAGTACGATTCTCACTTGTCATTATGACAAGTAGGTTTAAAAGCACCTTGAAGCTTTATTTGCATAGTATTTTTCTTTTTTAGCTATTATAGATCAGGGTCGAACCCATATTATGTAAGGTTTTGGAAAACCAGACTTGAAATTGAAGAGTTCGAAATTATTTCAACCTATGGATGTTTGAGTTGTGATAATACTTGTGTGACCCATTAAGCCAAGTTTGAATATTAAAGTATCAGAAAAATGAAGGAGAGAATGCAAATAAGGAAAGTAGCATAGCCCCGCAGGGTAATAAGTTTTAATACAAACAAAAGTCCAGACATAAATTAAGGATAAAATTACAAAATAGAAAAACTACTCCTCCATGCGGGAGCCTTCATTCTCTTTCTCCTTATCAGCGCCTTCAGCGTCCTTCGCAGGAGAAGCGGGAGGAGAAGCAGTGTTAGGATCCAAGATGCGATCATCTGGCTGAGGAGAGTCGAAGAGGGCGTCTATGCTGTCCTCTGACTCAGCCTGCTCAGGACTTATAAAGTCCTTAGGGTCGACTAAGCCCGGGTACTTCTCAGAAACATCCTTCACGGCCGCATCCCATCCCTGAGTGAACTGTAGGGAGTAAAGACCCTCATCATGAATCTCCATGAGATTCTTAAACTTGTTAGAATCCATGTAGTCATCAATGAGCTTATCCTTATCGCTCCTAAGTTTCACCAGCTCGGAATGAGCCTTAGCCAGCTCCTCTTTCTTCGTGTCTAGCTTCTTCTCTAGGACCTTGGCTCTCTCCTCCCACTTCTTCATCTCCTTTTCAAAAACATCAGAGTTACCCTTCCAAGATCTAGCCTGATGTAGGGCCGCCTGGAAATAGGTATTACTCTGTAAAGAAATATGTATGAGTTGGCGCAAATTTATTGGGATACAAGAAAAGTTGAAATTCACAAAAGGAAGAGAAGAAAAAAGAAAATTACCGCAGCTTGGGCTTGAGAGCCCAGAAGCTCAATAGTCTCGACATCACTCCCCGTAACAATGTCAGTGAAATCATGGGGAGTGATGGAGTGGTACGACCAATCCTTGGCATGTTTGGTGGATCCAACCACCGTATCGCTCCTCCTGAAGCCCCAGTTAGGCCTGAAGGAATGTGCCTTAAGTGGAGGATCCACATCGTCCCCCAGCTCGACCACCGGGACGTGGGGCTTAAGGAAAGTAGGACCGTCAGGTTTGCTCCTGGGATCCCTGTTTAACTTGGCCCTCTTCTGGCGGCCAGATTCCCCCTCCTTGGGCCTATTGACGTTATTAATAGCCTCACAAGCTGAAAGGAAAAGCAGAAGGAATATTAAAATCCAGAAAAAAGAAAAAGTACGGTTAAAGAGAAGGAAAAATAATTTCGCAGGTATAAGTTTACCCTTATCACTGGCCTGGGAGAGACCAACTTTCTTCAAGGAAAACTCCTCTAAAAGGGTCCAGGTGTCTGTTTTCCCATCGTCTGAAATTAAGGCTTGGTAGCCCACCTCCTCCTCATCAGTTAATCTGAGGCTACCAGGACTACCATCTGATACTTTGCAAAATGGCCTACGGAAGAGTGTGGCCCAATCACCCCCAGCCCAGGTCAGCCTAACAAACTCATCCCTCCATTTAGGGTTGTTCTCAACTATAGAGTTACTATCAAAGATATGGGGAATTTTGGGCCGTTGGCGAATTAAAACCCAGCCCGGCTGACTCATGGAACTATTATAGAATTGGAAAACTTTCCTAAAG
Source organism: Apium graveolens (assembly GCF_009905375.1). NCBI lineage: Eukaryota > Viridiplantae > Streptophyta > Magnoliopsida > Apiales > Apiaceae > Apium > Apium graveolens. The sequence continues at coordinate 176,813,442 of NC_133651.1, forward strand.
ACTGCTACGGAAAGAGGAAAGCTATTCCTGAGACAAAGGACCATAAAACAGATAATGTTCCTCCAGGCGTTAGGAGGGAGTTGACAAGGGTTGATTCGTACATCGGCTAGTAAACGAGGAATAAATTCGTGAAATGGGAACCTAAGACCTGCGGTCAGGGCTCCTCGATAAATGAACAGGGTATCCCCCTCCCAATTACAAGTCCTATCCCCAGGGGCGGCTGGAGTGATCCTAAGGTGGGGTGGAAGTCTGTACAGGGTATTCATAGACTCTATCCTACCATCTAACTCATGAAAAGTGTTACCATGATTATACGAATCTAACTCAGACAGAGAAGGATATTCATCACCTCTCGAGTTAATCATATCAATGAGGGAAGTATATGGAGATTGAATTTGGATGTTTGTACCTCTCTTAGAGACATTCATCTTCTGCAAACGAGCTAGGTCACGGTCCGCCATTAATATGCTTCGGTTGAAGGCTTGAAACCCAGAAATACTTGAGAATGGAGGAGCTGCGGTGGCTTTGGTCGCCGGAAATCGCCTTCAAAAGGGAGAACTTTAGAGAAAAATGTGAGATGAAATGAGAAGTGGGAAGTGAAGTGAGGATTCTCACTCCACACTACACTTATATAGGCGAAAAGCTCGGAATACGAGGCGTTTTTAGGCCCATTTAGCCAGGCCCAACCTAAAGGCCCATCTACAAGAAGTATCAGGAACAATCTAGAAGCTCCTGTGGAATTTAAAAAGTCAAAAATCAACCAGAACCTTAATATGGTTCGATCAGAGTCCTGATCGATGCAAAAGAGAGTCCTGATCGATATCTTATTCGAACAGGAGGGAAGAAGTCTCCTAAGATCGATCAGAGTCCTGATCGACAGAGAAGAGAGTCCTGATCGATATGCTATTCGAACAGGAGGGAAGAAATCCCCTAAGATCGATCAGAGTCCTGATCGACACAGAAGAGAGTCTTGATCGATATCTTATTCGAACAGGAGGGAAGAAATCCCCTAAGATCGACCAGAGTCCTGATCGACGGAGAACAGAGTCCTGATCGATATTCCATTCGATCAGAATGGTCGAGAGCCATTTAATTCGTTCAGAGTCCTGATCGAAATCGATCAGGAATCCTGATCGATTAAGCCCGTGTAGCAATCGACTAGGGTGTCACTTTGAAGGCCAATTCGGTCAGAATCCTGATCGAAATCGATCAGGAATCCTGTCGACCAGAGTGTAAGATCCTGAGCTAATTCGATCAGGATCCTGATCGATTTTGGCTGCATCCTGATCGATTTTGGCTGCATCCTGATCGATTTTGTCTGCATCCTGATCGATTTCGAATGCATTCTGATCGATTTTAAGCCAGGAAATTAAGGATAAGTCCCGGGAAATTAGGGAAAAACCCAGAAAATTAAGGATAAGTCCCGGGAAATTAGGGAAAAATCCAGAAAATTAAGGATAAGTCCCGGGAAATTAGGGAAAAATCCAGAAATTTAGGATAAATCCCAGAAATTAAGGGAAAAATCCAGAAATTAAGGAATAAATCCAGAAAATAAGGAAAAATCCCAGAAAAATTAGGGAAAATCCCAGAAAAATTAGGGAAAAATCCCGGAAATAAGGGAAAAATTCCTGGAAATCAAAATAATTCCTAAATAAAAGGAAAAATTCATTGTAAACGTGTAGGTCGCTCCACACTTTACGGAAAAACGAAACCCTGTAAGGGAACAAATAGACTTAACTTCTGCGAAACCTATTCAATGTTTCCCAAAAGTTGGGGGGCAAATGATAGGGATAAATAAATTATGATTGTATAGTTAAATACTGCATTAATTGTACAAGTTGTGGGCTGCTAGGCCCAATAAAAAGATATATGAAACTCAGACCAGAAAGGTTAAGCCTGATGGACCAGATCAGGCCTGATGGAATAAAAAAGGCCCAAAAGCCCTAATTATTAATTAATTTCGTAATTAATTAATAAGGGAAAAATCAGCTATTGAGAAGAGTCCCGATAAGGATATAAATCCTTATAGATTAGCCTCAAGGGGACCTAAAAGGATAAGGAATCAGCTTTCTACTTCCTAGGACTCCTAAGTCTATCCTAATTCAGAGGCTTGTCCACCAAGTCTCCTATACCAAGTCCAATTCAAGGACTCCCACATCTATATAAGGGGCCTCACCCCACAAATCAGAACTACGTTTTTTGGCTTGATTCTCTAATTCACAGAGATACGTAGGCATCTCGTAAAGGCAGAATAAAGCTACGAAGTACGAGAGCAGCCATTAAAGGCCTTGAGCTCCCGAATCTTAGTATTAAATACAGCAAGTAATAACCTTAGCTTTTTACCCATAACAGATATGATTGTTGATGGTTTGGTTGATTGTTGGTGTCAGTTTGAGTTCGGCTGGTAGTCCATAATATAGGGAATATGCTGCCCAAATTTTCAGAAAATACCCTACTTTTAAATGTGGAAAGTATACTTCCGTGTGTTAATGATATTCCTGTTATTACTCCAAATGATTGCGATCTCGGTTCCTGAAAAAGGTTGTTATCACCAAACTGACTTTATATAATTGGATTTTGATTTCATTTATCTAGTCATCACTTGGTTCAATTGATCAATTAAAAGAGGTAATTCGTTAATTTTACCAACTTATGGTTAGTTAGATGAAAAATTGATTCCAATTATATTGAGTCAAATTCTAACATGATTTTCAGATCCGAAGTCAAAGCAATTAGAAATTTGGAGGAAGTAATGACACCGGCAAAATTCAGAAATTTAGTGGAATTAACGCGATGTTATGAAAAACATGCGATACCTTATCTAGATGAATATGCCCTTTTGCAATGGACAAGAGAATTAAAATGTTGTTTATGCATGCAAGTGAGAAGAAGGTTTTCAAGAACTAAAGGTTCAAGGTAAGAACAAAGGAAAGGAAAGAAAAGGATGAAGAAGGGAGGTTGAATAAGGAAGAGATTAGTAATTATGCCAATATGGAGGCTTCTAGATAATTAAAGAAATTTTATCATCTACAATAATGTTTTGCTAAAGGACTTGAAGATATAACCATATAGAGCGATAAGGTAATGAGAATTATTCCAAAATACCATAAAACTCGCAAATACAAGTATCCGATATATGGTAAAAGTTGTAGTGCTAACATGTGAACTAGAGATGAGGAGGTAATGTCTATGCATAAAAGGAAGGCAAATAAACAGCACAGTCCCAATAATGTGAAGCATATTTTTAATTCGAAGAAGCTAAATATGAGACAGAGAATAGTTGGAGTTGATCAGAAATAAAAGTTGTGTGATTAGTAATTATTTGAATAAGGCTAAGGACGTAGCTGTCAATGGATTTTGATAATTTTTGTTAGCAAAAAAATCAAATATTTATGAATTGAAAGCTTTCATTCCAGTATTAGTGGCTTATCTAATGATGAACAATTCAATACCATTAGGAAGAAGACATCACTTATGTTAAGAAGAGACAATAAGTCATGAGAATGGAGAACCTAACTAGGAAAGTAAGTGGAATAAAAAGGATGATAAAGAAATTTTATAAGATTGTCCAGGATATAAGTAAGTTATGAACGTCAGGTGTGCCAGAGCTAAAGTAAAAGACAAAGTGAAGCGCCGATAACTGGAAATAGGAAATTCATTCTGAGAATACGATTAAATATGGAGAGTTAAACAAATGTATTGATTGATATGGCATAAGAATGGAAATGGAGTGACATGTAAGTAAATGTCATACCTACTAAAGAATCAAATCCAACATCAACAAATAAACATACTATTATAATTGTTTCAAAAATGAGTATAGTTCGCTAAGGAGCGATATAGTATAATCACTTGAAAACCAAAGCTGAATGAAGCATTACTTGAATTATCAGGGATAGGTTAACCAAACCTAATCATTCTTTTATTATGAATACTTTACCCAAGAAATAAGTTCGATACTGCTTCAAGGAGATGGTGATATGTGATCAAATTCAAGTATAGATTGTAATCCATCGATATTATTATTTGATTTAATATGTTGGTAGAAGTATGAAAAACACTTTGAACCGTGCTGGACCGAAATAAGATATACCATTCATGAATAAATAGATATGAAGTAGGGCGGAATTAAGATGTAGGAGTTGGCTTAACATCGCTAACTTAAGAGATTCAGGTTACTCTAAGAATATGATGCAAGACACGGATGTGAAAGGAGACTTTCTGATAATATGGCGTGAAGATGAGAATGAACGTCACAAGTGGCGGAATGTCAGAGAAGAGCCTTGTAATGGATTTTATATCGGGACTTCCCAGAACCTAAATAAATGACAATATGGGTTTAGAATATGCGGTTAATATCTACAGATTAGTATGTTTCTTTTAAATAGTAAAGGATTTTTTTTTGCTCACGAAAAATATATTCGATTGTGATTCAAAGGGACATTATGGGATGCCAACGAATTCGTACATCAATCATATTCCATTGAGATTTTTCTCTTTAATTCTTAATTCTGGAGTTAATTTCGAGAACGTGTAGAAATCGAATACGCCGTGATCTCAGTATATGATAGTCGTAGATGAACGAAAAGATTAAGGGAATAATTAACGAGCTTCGAATGCGATTGAAAGCGATTATAAGTTAAGCTAGTTGGACAAAGAAATACATGGAAAATAAAGTGAAAGAATCAGTAAAAGAAAAAGCATTCACAAACATGAATTATTAGAATAGAAAGAAAAGAAGATTAATATATATTATGTTGGTCCTTTGAGACAGTAAGATAGGTAGAAAGATTGTGGGTGAGTTGGCTTTATCGCTACAGGTATAGCGAGTTCATATGATGTTTATATGTGTATAACCAGGAAGGGTAATTTAGCTCTATTATGTATAAAATGGAGACTTGAGTAGGGTGTATGAATCATTGATAGGTTATGTTGTCAGCAAGATGCTGTTGAATAATAATTGATACTGTGAGATGAAGTCTATGAAAAGTTATAAGGTTGAGAGGTCAACCCGAGAAATTGTACGTGAGATACTTCAAAAATATCAGTATTTGTTCCTTAGCGTGATTCTGAGGACAGAATCCTTTTAAGGGGGGAAGGATGTAATATCCGGGAAATATAGCGTGTAATTATTTTTATCAATAAATAATTATTATATGATTATTATGTGAATTTTGGTGAATTATCTGATGAGTGATATTATTATTTGGATGTTTATATGTGATAAAGCGTAAGTATTTTGATTTTTGATATGTCCAGAATAAAGTATAGATACTTATGGTATTTTTCTGGTAATTTTTGGATTGTTATATGATTTTATAGGGATCTATAGAATTATTAATTATTTTCTGTATAATTATAAAACTATTTTATAAATCCAGGAATTGTCCAACTTCAACTGTTTTTGTGTTTTACAACCCGAAACTCTTTGGAAAACTCCTTCCTAACCTAATTTGATTATTCTGGACATTTTCCGTGTTTTGACTTTTTCGATCCGGAGTACGGTTTGACCCGTACGTGTCCTGGCGCAAAAAAATTCGATTCGATAATCAATTTTATAGATCAATAAAATCCATATTCTCGAAAGACGTGATATTATTACATTATTTTCGTATGAAGTGTTTTATAAGAACCTCGATTTTGATAATTATCCAAAGCAGGTATAATTGGATCGTTTTTGTAGTTACTAAGCGGCTGAGTAACCTATTTTTTGATCCAATACGATCCAACAGGTTTTTTTTATAAAACTGTGGGATTATCAGATATTCAATATTTCTGCATTTTTTGATTATTCATAATTGTTTTGGGAATTTTGATATAATTTTTGTAATTTTTGGATTAAAATTATTCCTTGCTAATTATTAATTTTTGGCGAATTATTTTTATTAAATGATATAATTAGGCCCTAAATAATTTTGGGAGTATTATTTTTATAACTATAAATACCATATATTAATTAATTAATTATTATTTTATTATATAAAAATCAAAAAATAAAGAAAAATTCTGCAAATTGTTCTTGAGGTGTTCTTGAGAATTAAGGTTGATTTCAACATGATTCTGATCTCCAAATTTCAAGTATGAGTAACCAAAATGAAGCCCAGATCATCATCTATCTGTTTACATAATCAAATCAGTTCGAGGATAGGTAATTTTTCAATTCATAATTTTAGGGTTTATAGCCGATTTGGGGGTTTCTTGTTCTTGAATCGTTTGATGATTTGGATGTGTAAATAAGCTTTATTATTGAATTTGCAATTGAATGGTAGATCTAATCGATGATTATAACCCCTAGAGTAATGAAACCGAGGTCTTGGGTTTTGATGTTTTTATATTTTGATTTTCCGAATTTTATATTAATTGTTAGATGTTTATGATTCCAAGAACAGATTAGACGTAATTAGAGCTTTAATTTTGTGTATACCACGTTGAGTTTGGTTGAGAAATGATCAGTTTCCACCAATCACCGGAAGGTCGCGGTGGTTGTGATGCCCTCCAAACCCGGGTCAGAAGTTTGGGGTCCATACACACACACCTTATTTATAACATGCTTATAACAATAATAAAGATAATAATAATATGCAGTGACCCTACTTACCAACTACCATGGATCGCAATAGGTTAAAGTATGCACACAAGCCAAACACATCTACTTATATTACAAACCATTCAAATCCCAACTATTCAAACTCAGAACTGAGTATTAAACATTATTACAAACTTTTACAAACTTAAATTATCCCAAAAGAAGCCTACTAGCTCAACTTGATCAACCTGTACCCCTAGCTCTCGCGCTGGACTGGGGATCCTCGCTACCAACTGGTTCCTTTTTAACTGGAAAAGAATATAAACAACATCGCACAAATGAGCTAACTAGCTCAGCAAGTCACAATGACAAAACTGAGAATAATGATCATCAGGTGAATATGGTTATGATATCAAGTGAAAAATGGATTATAATTTAGAATTGGATATTATAGTTTCATTTTAAGAAAAACCAAGGTTAGGCTGCTGATCAGTCACGCACTAACCCCGAGCAAAGCACACATCACTGCTCTAACTACTGGATCCAAGACACACATTGGCCTAACTTGACCATTATATGGTTTGACCACGAATCTGGTCCACAATTTTATAAAAACAATCCAATTCTAACATAATAACAGAATAAACAATAATAAACAATAAACAGAATCATTAACAACATTGAGTGTTCAATAATGAAAGGGTTTCAATCTTCGTAAGGATCGATAAGGTAATTTCAAAGCTTGGATGCTGGGTAAGGAAAGAATTGGATAACAAAGGAAACGACATTTCAGAGTTTCAAGGATTTGGTCTTTCAAAGCATAAGATACAATGGTTTGAGTATGTAGGTAATTCGATTCAGTGTATAGTATTTAGTTTGTATGTATTTATGGAGTAGTGTCGTATATTTGTGGTTCATATCTGGGTATACAACAATCAATGGTCTAAAAAGAATCAGGTTTACAGCTCAAGATCAATAACTGGATTCATGGTTAGGGTTCAGTGCTTCAAAGCACATGTAATATAAATCAGGACTATCAATCACTATAATATCTCGAGAAAGTTCTGAACACTTGCCTGATATTAGCTTACTACACTGCACTCGCTTCCAATCACAATCATCTTACTCCTCAACTACCTGTTTCCCTTTCCTATGTCTTGCCTCTTCTGCTCACATATCATAAGCATCTATCAATATTCAACTCATATGATTCTATTCAATACATACTCCTATCTACCCTTCGTTTTACCCAAATCTGATTAACGAATTAAAAGTTACGCAATAAACATGTAAACATCGAATATACAGCCCGACAGTCAACCAACAAGTCACATATAACACATAACACATCACATAATCAATGATATCTCATTTATAAAGAAGTCTCGGGTCATAAATAGGCTTTCGGTTACTTAAAATGATTTTTAAAACATTTTTCGGAATTAAAACGGGTCGTTGGATCGATTTCGGAATAATAAATAGGGTTCGGTTGGCCAATTCTGGCTTTAAAACAATTTTATAATAATTATCGAGCCTTGGAAATAATTTAGATTAATATTTTAAAGCTCGAAACTATTTTTCGGGATTTTTAAATCATTTTTAAATAATTAAATCTAATTAAATAATTAATTAGAATCAATTAATAATTAATTAAATCAATTAATCAATTAATTAAATTAATTAATCAATTAATTTTCGAATTAATTGACCAATTAATCAATTAAAAATTAACTAAAATTAATTAGCTAATTAATTCAGATTTATTTTTGAATTAAAAATAATTTTTGGAATTAAAATAATAATTTTCAGAATTTTCAGAAATTAAAACGAATTTTTATAATAAAAATAAATAGGAAATATGATTTTTGAATATTTTTAAAACAGGAATCCAACTTTTGCAAACTCTGAAAAGTTCAGGGACTGAACTTTATCGTTTTCAAAAGTCAGGGTACTAAACTGCAATTTTTCCAGCCCTCGCCGGAAAACAGTCGGGGTTCGCCGGAGAACTCGACTCCGGCATCCTCCCATCACCACAAACTCCAGATTACATCTACAATTTACCAAGAATCTAACCATACTCTTTAATCACACAGACAACCCCTGAATAGGCCGGAAAATAGCCGAGAAGTTCGCCGGTTTCCGGCGAACTCGACGTAAACTTCAAAGGACAACTCTCTTCTCTACAGACCTCGTTGATTTGTGAAACTTGTACGACTGGATTGCAAATTTCACAGAGAACACAACTCAGTATACCACAACATCTATCTATCCCGAAATAAGAAACCCCCAAATTTCAACTAAGAACATTCATACGGGTTATAAACCCTAATTTCATAATTCTAAAATCAAACTCCATTTTGAACATGTTATTGAACTCCAAATCAGACGTATAATATATCAAAATCATCAGGAAAACAAGCTCTACAACATGCAATCATCAAATCATACAAACAATCATTCGAACAAAAATTCATATTTTTAGTAAGATTAATTCGAAAATAAATAAAAATATAGAAAATAAACCTTGATTTCTGCAGGTGTATGGATCATAGAATCTGATAGAGCTTTTCAAGACCTTCAACTCGGTTACTCGAGCTTTCCTAACAAAGATCAATAACACCTCCAAAAGTTGGTTTGATTCTTGGAAGATTATATGAATATAAGATTTTTCTCTGGAAAATTATATAATTATCTGTCTACAAATGATTTTGATACGAAATAAAATACGGTAAAAGACTATTTATATTTACGGAAAATTAGTATCCCGTTGGATCATTCCGGATATAAAACGGTACATTTATTTGTAAAAACTGATCCAAACGGTATCGGTTTTCGGGACAGTTATCCAGATCAGTACAATTTGTACTGCGGTCTTGGTCTCAGCGCCTGGTTACACGTATTACGAGGTGATAATTGGTATATTTAATAAAAAGCTCCCATTTATCGAAAATACGAGTTTTATTGATTTATCGAAACGAATATTGTATCGAAAATATTGCGCCGGGACCCGCGCAGGACAAACCGTACGCCGGATCGAAAAAGTCAAAACATGGAATATGCTCGGAATATTACAATTAGGTTAGGAAGGAGTTCTCGGAAGAGTTTCGGGTTCCAAAAACGTAACAACGGATGACATTGGTTGGTTCCCATTTTTATAAAATAGATTTTAAATACTGGGAAAAAAAGATTTTATAAATTTCTTATGATCCTTATAAATCCATAAATCAACATAAAAATAATTAGGAAGATATGACAATTATCTATATTTTATTTTGGACATATAAAAATTAAAATACTCGATTAATAATATTTTCAAACATCCAAACGCATTTAACACTTAACAATTAGTTCACAGAATAGATACTGAGCACATATATTAAGCAAAAATAATTACACGATATATCCCGGATATTATAGTGGTGGCCGAAATTCTGGGTCGATTCTCGTCGGAATCGACGATTTGTTGATCGTTGGTCACGGTTGTTGTTGAATTGCTGATTCTCTGAGATCGTTTAATTGAAAATAACTCGAAACGATCGAGTTGAGGCATGTTTCGAGGTGGATCGGCAGTGACAGGCGTTTCCCACCACCGCCGGAATCTGGAAACGGACCGCAGCTTCAAACTCGGTTGTGTTCTTCACAACCCGGGATTTGACCCGATTTCAATCCACAGAACCGCCAACCCAATTCCTGAATCTTGTTTCTGGATTTTCCTATTAAATTAATTCAAAAATTATTTATAAATTCTAAAAATTATTTTTAATTCAAAATGAATTTAGTTAATTATCGTAAATAATTAACTAAATTATTTTAAATCTATTAAATTATTTTCTTTATTATTTTCAAAAATCTAAATTTGATTTAATTATTTATAATTTATTTTAGTTAATTATTTATGGATTTAATTAATTAATTAATTCATTCATTTATTTAATTAATTATTTAATTCTATAAATATTTAAATAAAATGTAATTATTTATAATTAAGCAAAATAATATTTTAAAAATCATTTTGAGCTTTTAAAAATTGTATAAAGATATTTTAAATTCAATTAATATTATAATTAATTGAATTATTCTTATTTTATTCATAATAAATAGACCGTTCGTCCGTTTAATAAGAAACGAACGCGTCTAGACTCAGAAAAATATTCCGCTTCTATTAAAAATACTTTCGAGACATAAAATCTTTCTTTTCAAAAGGTCGCTTGATTTTGTAAATGATTTTTAGTCATAATGATCGAAAGGTTGTATTTCGACTTGATTTCAGTTTTAAACATATCGAGTCGAATGTTTTGACGAACTGAATAATATGTTACATGAATTATGTGATACGTGCCTTATGTGTTTACGTGTTATGTGAATTATGAGTCTACGTGTCTTTTTAAATGTTATCTGATTAAAATATGATCCTTATTTGTTATTATCGGTGGGTAGACGATAAGGATGAGCCTATAGATTAGAAAATCGCATATTGTCGGTTAATTGAAATAGTATTTTTTATGATAGATACACCTAGTTTGAGGCATTCAAAACCAGAAAGTGAGAGTAAAAGGAATGTCTGGTTATGTGTGGTGAATGAGACGAGTAGATACAGAGTAGAGATGGACTTAGAATGGGGATTAACAAATAAGGATCTGATACAAATGTACCAGAATTGAGTTACATGGAAGATGCTTAGAAGTTAAAAAGCGGATCAATTGAGGCAAGTATTCCTAATATTTCTTGTGATATACTGCAAGTATTTCTTTCCTATTCTAAGTTCAGAATAGTTAATTGATTTATATTTCGCTGAAATTACTCTTAATTATACGAGTACCTTTCACTATTGTTCCTTTATTATTAATTGATCTCTTGAGCAAATACCTATTATTCCGGGTTATTTGTGAACCCTGAATCGAGATGTTTTGAAATCAAAATGATTTGACATCAAAATACTTTATGGACTGGAGGGTTACGATAAGGGCCAGGGATGAACTGGACCCTATGGGCCGGGAACGGACCGAACCCTTATTTATTAAGTCATAGTGTCGGGGTACCCGATATGTCGGTGGGTCTATACAGGTAGGTATAGATCCGCACTATACCCTGACTGATCAGCAGGTTATAGTGCATATGTTGGTTTTTGTGTCCATTCTAATTTATTGTTGATCGCCATTAACGGCATTCCTTTATGAAAAGTTTATGATTACAAAACCAAACAAGATTTGATTCAAGAGATGAATCTGAGAATTGTTTGATGTTCTTATCAAAGAAATGTGATTTATGTTTAAAGGCCAAAGAAGGCTGATGTGTTATTCGCTCAACTGTTTTAAATAAATAAATATTTTTTTGAAATCATTTAAAGATTGTTTTCAGGAACGGCTTTGATATGATACCTGGAAACCTATTATGATACTTACTGGGCATTTTTGGCTCACTATTGCTTTGTGAATTCTTATTTCTTTCAGCTTCGAATGAGGATTAAAGTGAATAGATTTTAATAGACAACAAAATTTGGAGAAATCCCAGCTGCGAGAAGTTGGAGATGTTAGAATGAATAAGACGAGGAAGTTAGTAAAGAGGTACTAAAGCTGTATTTAGTTGATATAAATTTTAAAAGGTTAGTTACTTGTTTTATACCATAACCTGTAAATGATTTGGAATTGAGGGGTAATTTGTATATATTATTTTAATATATAGTTTTATATTATTTAAAGTTGTTTGGTGACACCCAATCCTGACCCCGGATTTGGGGATGTTACAGTTACTGATGTTTGAGATACCTGATTTGATTAATTTTCTGCAGTACTTTGAGCCGGAGAAACCACCCCAGCAGCCAGTTGTATACCCTTACCCTCAGTTGGTTGAGCCCTAGATGCCACCAGTACCATTTCCATCTCCTTTAGCTGTATATGCTCCTGTACCTGAGATTTATCAGTTTCCACCAGCTGAGATTATGGCATGTGATAGATCTGTTAGGAAATGAATAACACATAGAGGGGGGTGAATGTGTTTTACTGTTTTGGGCTTTTCTTGAATGTTTATGGTTGATCAAAATAAATTAAATCTTGTAGTAAAATGTGTTCATGTAGAAATTAAACTTGCAGAAAATAAAGAACACAGATCTTTAAAACTCACTTAATTTTATATTAAAATTAAGACTGTTTTGCTACAAAATTTATAGGCTCTTTGATGATAAAGAGCTTAGCTTCTTCTTAAGAGTGTTACAAGAAATTTGATCTAAATTGTTACTACTGACTTAAGGACCAGTGTTAACTTTATAATTCAGTTAACTGCTGGTTTACACAGTGTACAATAAGACATGCTATTAGCTTTTCTAAACTGTCACTTGTCATTTCTATTTATAGAAAAGTAGATCTTCCATTTCTGGCTTAGCATATCTTTAGCATCCTGTGATAATTTTAATCTTTCAAGCTCTAGGTTCCTATTTTAGTCCATATAGAGCCTTGAGTAACTTGTACACAAAGTTTGGAAATTCTGGATCTTCAAAGCCAGGTAGCTGTTGCACATAAACTTCTTCTTCTAGCTCACCATTTAGAAAGGCACTCTTGACGTCTATTTGATACACTTTAAAATTTGAATGTGCAGCAAATTCTAGAAAGATTCTTATTGCTTCAAGTCTTGCAACTGGAGTAAAAGTTTCATCATAATCAATTCCTTCTTCTTGCGAGTAGCCTTTTGCAACCAACCTTGCTTTATTTCTGGTAATTATACCATTTTCATCCATTTTATTCCTGAACACCCATTTGTTCCAATAATGCTTATATTCTTTGGTGCAGGAACTAACTTCCAAACTTTGCTTCTTTCAAACTGATTCAGCTCTTCCTGCATGGCAGATATCTAGTCAGGATCCAGTAGAGCTTCATCAATTTTCTTAGGTTCTACTTGAGACAAAAAACATGCATGTAGGAACTCATTAGCAGTTGCACTTCTAGTCCTCACACCAGCAGTAGGATCACCAATAATTGCTTCTCTAGTGTGACTTCTATCCCACTTCCTTGTATGAGTTTGTTAACTTGTGCGTTCATTATTTTCTTCTTCTGAGGCATGATCTTCTTGATCTTCTTCCAGATAGAATTCTTAGGCTTGATACTGTTTATAGAAAAAGGCTCTAGTCTGCTCCTTTGATATTTTTACAGACTTTAAATGTTACAAGTACAAAATACAAATTAAGATAACAATATAACTTACTTAGGGTTGACAAAATGACTTAGTCTTGTTTAGATACAGGTATGTCTTGCACATCAATCTCTCCCAATTGGTTAGAAGATTGCTTAACACACATTCATGCCTGTTAACAAGGCTAACCCCAAGCTTAACAGATTATGAAAAGTAACAATTCATTATTCTCCCTAGATCAGATGTCCATTTGGCTATGCTTCACACTTTGATCAGGGCCACTAATGATATTGTTATCTTCAGTAATCTTTGACATCATCACTTATATATTACAAGATCAGCCTGTGATGCCCATACCTTCTCGGGGATCGCAGTGAAAGATTAGAGAGCCTCAGACAGTTCCATATCATGAGTATGGGAGGATACAGGAGGACATGTAGTCCTGGAGGGCTTAGTGTTGTGAGATCCTTGGGTTGTTTGAGCGATGAGAGTATGGCCCATTAGCAGCTTTACAGCCAGATTATATGATGAGAGAGCGAGAGACTTAGAAAGGTTTACCAGGAAGCTTCTCAGGAGTTAGGGGCGTTGAGCCGAGAGGACCCCCATTTAGATGCAGAGTATCACCGGGCAGTATGATTGGTTGAGTCAATTTTGGATACGATCAGTCAAGACTTAGATCATATTCCACCGGGCTTCTGAGGCCGGCCAATTAGACAGAGATTTTGTACTATATTTGATATATGTATATAGAGGCAGCTATAGTTATAGTGAGACCAGATATGTGTGTAGTACCCCATTTTGATCTGTATCGGTAGCAGTTTAATAGACCTTTTGTATCAAGCATTAACACCTGAGGCTGGTGTTTGTTTTATAAAATAAACCTTTTTAATCTCTTTTCTTTTCTTTATTTAATTTCTAGTCTTGACAATATTTACTTTTACTTTGATGTTTTACAGTCTTTCCATATTTTTAAATTCGCTTTAATTTTTTTTTAAAAAAAGATAAATGAAATATTTAAAATGATGTTGTTCAGACTATTTATTTAAAATTTAAAATTGTTTTAAAATGATTTGTTAAAATTTTAAATTTTTTAAATTTCTTATTTCAATACAAGCTAAATTGTTTCTTATTTACGCTCAATCATTTAACAAAATTATTAAAAGAATTGTTTGTTTTATTATCAGAAAAATGGCACAAAAAAGAAAGACCAGAACTGAGTCATGCAATGATAATACTGAGGGACAAAACAATAACCACCATATGGACCAAATGTTCCACCTGATGCAATAGCAAATGGTAATGATGCAGCAGCAGATGTAGCAACAGCAACAACAGTTTCAGCAATAGATGTTATAGCAGCCACCTCGTCCTGAGGCAGAAGTACCACCGGTTATGCCTGTTGTTACCTTTAAACAGTTTTAGTCGGTAAAGCCTCTAGAATTTGAGGGTACAGCGGATCCCACTAAGGCAAGAGCATGGTTGAAAGAGATAGAAAAACGTTCGCTCTAGTGAAAGTGGAATCAGATCAAAAGACTGATTTTGCTAGTTATTTCATAAGGGGAGAAGCTAACTATTGGTGGGAATCCAAGAAGGAGTTAGAAGGCGACGGTGTCATGACTTGGGATAGGTTTACAAAGCTGTTTCTGGAAACGTACGTTCCCCGTTATTTGAAGAACCAAATGGAAATCAAGTTCTTGGAATTGAAACAGGGAAATATGTCGGTGACTGAATACGAGGCCAAGTTTACTGAATTGGCTAGGTTTATTCCAAAACAAATAGACACTAAGGAAAAACGGGCCAAGAGATTCTAGCAAGGACTGAAACCGTGGATTCACAGCGGAGTGGAAGTATTTGAGCTGACAACGTATACGTCCGTAGTTCAGAAGGCCATGATTATTGAGGGAGAAAGTGAGATGTCCCAGAAGGAAAAATGGACAAGGAAATTTTCAGAACCGTTTCAACATGAAGCCGGGATTCCAAGCTCGGACAAATATAAATTTTAAAAGGATAGAGCAAGGCAATCAGAGGACGGGTAATCGGTTCCAAGCCCTAACCCAGCAAAGAATCACAAGACCACCACTACCAGATTGAAGATATGTAGGCGCAAACATTCAGGAATTTGTAATAAGCTGAACATCACATGCTTCCGATGCAACCAAAAGGACACTATTCCAGTGAGTGTCATATTACTTGCTTAAAATACGGAAGGAAAGGACATCTTGCTAAGGATTGTAGAAGAGCAGCTATGGCAGTCAATATTCCAAGAGTTATGGCATTACCTCCACTACCACAGCAGAATCAGCCTAAGGCAAGGATCTTAAATATGACAATGAAAGAAGCTGTGCAAAATCTAAATGTGGTTGCAAGTACGCTTTCTGTGAATTCTGTAGATGCAAAAGTATTGATTGATTCTGGAGCAACAAGATCTTTTATTTCTGAATAATTTATTAATAAGTTATATTGTGAAATTCAACGATTGGGCGAGACATTAAATATAAAGTTAGCGAATAAAGACCAAGTTTTCGTAGAACAGGTGTGTCCAGGATGTGACATCAAAATAGGAGAATTTGATGTTATCTCAGGGATGGATTGGTTAGCCGGTCATAATGCTCAAATTGACTGCGCGAATAACAAAGTGAATCTACAAATTGAGGAAAATACAACGGTAATATTTAAAGGTGAGAAATAGAAGCAAAGATTCCTAATGATGATGTAGACTAAACGATTGTTACGCCAAGGGTGTAAAGCTTATTTAGCCTATATATTTTATACAGAACAGAGAAGTCCGAAAATCGAAGACATTCATGTGGTGTGTGAATTTCCTGATGTATTTCCAGATGAACTTTCAGGACTACCTCCGGATTGAGAAATCGAGTTTACCATTGACCTGGAACTGGGAGCTAAACCAGTTTCGAAAGCACCATATCGGATGTCACCAGTTGAAATGAAAGAGCTGGCGACGCAATTGCAAGATCTTTTGGATAGATGAATTATAAGGCCTAGTGTATCCCCATGGGGTGCACCGGTATTGTTTGTCAAGAAAAAGGATGGTAGCATGCGACTATGTATTGATTATCGTGAGCTAAATAATTTAACTATCAAGAATAAATATCCTTTACCACGGATCGATGATTTATTTGACCAACTGAAAGGAGCAGCATCGTTCTCTAAAATTGATATAAGGTCAGGTTACCATCAATAGAAGATCAAGACCGAGGATATACCAAAAACTGCTCTTCGTACCAGATATGGACACTACGAGTTTCTCGTAATGGCGTTCGATTTGACCAATGCACCAGTAGCATTTATGGATCTAATGAACAGAGTTTCAAGAAGTACTTGGACAAATTCATGATTATATTTATTGATGAAATCTTGATCTACTCAAAGACCGAGGAAGAACATGTCGAACAACTACGAACTGTTTTGGAAATTTTAAGAAGAAAACTACTTTACGCAAAATTTTCAAAATGCAAATTCTGGTTAAGAAACGTACAATTTCTGGGCCATGTAATCAGTATTGAAGGAATAAAATTTGATCCGGCAAAGATTGAAGCTGTTTTGAACTGGGAAAGACCAAATACACCGACAGAAGTCAGAATTTTCTTGGGGTTGGCTGGTTATCATCGAAGATTCGTCGAAGATTTTGCCAAGATAGCTACGCCATTAACCAAGTTGACTTGGAAGAATGAAAAGTTCGTATGGAGCAAGGAATGTGAGGAAAGGTTTCAAGAATTGAAGAATCGGATGGTAACCGCACCTGTGTTGGTACTACCAGATAATCAAGGAGATTTTGTTATTTACAGCGGTGCTTCGTATCGAGGGCTAGGATGTGTATTGATGCAGCATGATAACTTAATTGCCTATGCTTCTAGACAATTGAAACCCCATGAACAGAAATACCCAACTCATGACTTGGAGTTAGTAACAATCGTGTTCGGACTAAAACTCTGGAGACAATACCTTTATTGTGAGAAATATGAAATTTAAACTGATCACAAAAGTTTGAAGTATATCTTCACGTAGAAGGAACTTAACATGAGGCAGCGATGATGGTTAGAATTGATCAAGGATTATGGTGTGTTAATCAATTATCATCAATGAAAAGCAAACGTTGTAGCAGATGCGCTAAGCCGAAAAGAAAGTTTGAACAGGCTAAATTCTACAGAAGAATTGACCAAAGAATTTGAGAAATTAGAGATTGAGATTCAAATCCCCGAAGAGTCTGTTAAGATGAACTGTACAATGATGTTTCAACCAGAGCTGTTGGAAAAGATTCAAAGATGTCAAGAGGAGATAATGAGTCAAGAAAATGACAGCCTAAAAGGTAAAGAAATTACAATTCAGAAAGATGATAGAGGAACTCTACGATTTTCCTTGAGGATCTGGATACCTAATGTACCGGAATTGAAGGAAGAAATCTTACGAGACGCTCACATCTCAAGATAATCAATTCATCCCCGGAGCACGAAGATTTTCGCTTGATAAGTTAGTGCACTTATATCTCAAGGAGATTGTGATGCGATGTGGAGTTCCTGTGTTAATCGTATCCGATCGAGATCCACATTTCAATTCGAGATTATGGAAACAATCCCAAGAATGCTTAAGTACTAAACTAAATATGAGTACCGCATATCATCCGTAGATGGACGGGCAAAGCGAAAGAATTATCCAAACAATTGAAGATATGCTACGGGGTATGTGCATTAGATTTTAAAGGCAGTTGGGACGAACAATTACCGTTAGTGTAATTTTCTTACAACAACAACTATCACGCGAGCATTGGAATGCCACCTTATGAAGCTTTATATGGAAGGAAATGCAGATCACCAGTATGCTGGGATGAAGTCGGTGAAGGTAAGATTTTAGGTCCAGAATTGATCCAGCAGACTAAGGAAAAAGTAGAACTTATTCAAAAGCGACTAGAAGCAACACATAATCGACAACGGGAATATACGGATCAGACTAGAAAAGATATAGAATACCAGGAAGGGGAACCTATTTTATTAAAGGTATCACCATGGAAAGGATTGACCCGATTTGGCAAGAAAGGCAAACTAAAGCCGCGTTACGTTGGTCCATTTGAAATCTTAAAAAAAGTCAGAAAGGTCGCATACGAGTTAGCCTAACCGCCCCATATGCAGCATATCCATAACGTATTTCATGTATCAATGCTTAAGAGATATAATCCTGATTCTAGGAATGTGATAAATTATGAGCCGATAGAGATTCAAGCTGATTTATCATATATCGAGCAGCCAATAAGAATTCTAGATCGGAAAGAGAGAGTATTGAGGAATAAGTCTGTACCACTAGTAAGAGTTTTATGGAGAAACCATATGGTTGAAGAGTCAACCTAAGAACTTGAGAGTGAAATGTTATAAAAGTATCCCCGGTTATTTTCTTAGCGAGATTCTGAGGACAGAATCCTATTAAGGGGGAAGGATGTAACGACTAAGAAATTATGCTTGTATTATATCATAATAAAGGTGAATTATGTGTATTATCATATTGTTAAATGTTTTTAGTCGTAAAACCCTAGATGTTATATGCTATATGTGTTTTGTGTCGTCTGGGTATTTTCCGGGTATTTATCGGGTATTTTATTTTGAGTTAAATACTTTTATATCAAAAGTTATGCGGCCCAAACTTCGTTTTAATAGCTGATATTTCATATAAAATAATTGGCCTTATTTTTCCTAGTATGGCTTATACCATGTCGATATTCTGAACATCCAGTTAATTTAGAAATTTTCTCGTTTCGCGAAAAATGACTTTTTCGGGCCCCTTCGGGTGCTAAAACCCCCCAAAAAATCATATTTTTATTTTTATAGAATTATGCTGAGGGGATAGGCTCCACATCAACCTATTTTTTGGTGAGGGACTTTCAAATATTTCATTTCTTTGCATTTTTGAATTATTCATAATTTTTGGGAATTTTTGGCGTATATTTTATATTTATTGGATATTTAAAAATTAAAAGTTAATACCCAAAAATTATTAATTAAGGGTCAATTAATTTTATTTAGGGATATAATTAGGGCCTAAATTTTAATTAGGGGTATTTTTATTACTACTATAAATAGCTGAAATTTTATTAATTAATTATAAAAAAATCATTAAAATATTTTTCAGTTTGGGGGTGAGAATTGTGTTCTTGGGATTGCTGAGAGATCAAACACTGATTTTGAGAGTTTCTGAAATCCAAACCATATCATGTGAATATCCAAATTGATCCTTTTGGTCTCCTCTATATGTTTATGCAATCAATTTCACGTTTTGATTTTTGGATTTTAAATTCGTAAATTAGGGTTCTTGACTATGATTTAGGGCTTTTTGATTCTGGGGTTATGTGATGAAATTGATCACTTGAATAGCTTCATATATTTGTTTACAAATGATTTGCACTATTTATATCATCAAACGATAGCTTGAATTGTTAATTAGATTATTAGGGTTTATGTGTTTATATGCTTTAATCGTTTTTGAATTTAGAGATATCTCAGGTTATTTTGTTGTTAGGGGTTTGAATGTAGATGCTCTAAGCTTTATTTTATGATATAGTTTGTAATTCATGTACAAATTAGTGAGATTGGTATTTGGCCGGATTTTTGTTTGATTTGATAGGAAAATTAGTTATAGGGATTATTAGGACTTGATATTGATGTGGTTTCATTCCTGAAGTGTTTTTTAGCGAAAACCCAGTAAAAATCGATTCAAATGATGCTTGAATCGGCTGTTGTAATATCTGGGATATATCGTGTAATTATTTTTGCGAATAAGTAAATATTATGCATATTCAGTATTTATCTTGTGAATTATATGTTAAGTGGTATATGTGTTTGGATGTTTAAAAATAATATAAATTGAGTATTTTAATTTTTATATGTCCAAAATAAAATGTAGATAATTGTCATATCTTCCTGATTATTTTTATGTTGATTTATGATTTTATAGGAAATTTATGGATTTTATAAATTCTTTTTCCGAGTATTTATAAACTATTTTATATAATCGGGAACCAACCGACTTCACCCGGTTTTACGTTTTTATAACCTGAAACTCTTTCGAGAACTCCTTCCTAACCTAATTGCAATATTCCGAGTATTTTCCATGTTTTGACTTTTTCGATCTGGCGTACGGTTTGTCCTGTGCGGGTCCCGGCGCAATATTTTCGATACAAGATTCATTTCGGTAAATTAATAAAACTCGTATTTTCGATAAACGGGATCTTTTTATTAAACTATTATAATTATCACCTCGGAATACATGTAACCAGGCGCTGAGACCAAGACCGCAGTACAAATTGTACAGATTTGGATGATTATCCCGAAAACCGGTATCGTTTGGATCTGTATTTATAAATAAACGTACTATTTTATATCCGAAATGATCCAACGAGATACTAATTTTCCATAAATATAAATAGCCTTTACCGTAATTATTTCCGTACAGAAAATCATTTGCAAACAATAATTATAGAATTTTCCAGAGAAAAACCCTAATTTCATAAAACCTTCTGAGAATTAAACTACAGTTTCAAGGTGTTATTGAAATCGGTTGGGAAAGTTGGAGTAACCAAAACGAAGGATTTGGAGTGTACTTTCAGATTCCAGAACTCGTTTTACTGCAGAAATCAAGGTTTAATTTCCATATTTTTATTTATTTTCGAATTATTTTGATTAAAATTATGAATTTTTGTTCGGATGATTGTTTGGATGATTTGATGATTGCATGTTGTAGAACTTTTCTTCCTGGTGATTTTGATATATTATATGACTGATTTGGAGTTCAATAACATGTTCAAATTAGGGTTTGATTCTTGAATTTAAAAATTAGAGTTTATGTTCCTATGAATGTGCTTGATTAATTTTTAGGAGTTTCTTATTCAGGGATTAACAGACGTTGAGAGTTAGTGGGTTTTGTTCCCCTTGGAATTTAGAATCGATTCATGTATAGCTTGTTAACAGACGATTCCTCGTTTTAACGGAGTTATCTTTTAAAGTTTTCGCCGGATTTTATATAAACCCGCCGGCTGCGAGTTTTCCCTGGATTATTACGGTTGATTTATGGCTTGTTTGATGGATTGAATTGCATAAATAGGTTCCTGATGTCGTAATCTACAATTCCCCATTATTCTTTCGTGTTTCTGGGCTGTAATTAAACTTGCCGGAAAGCTTGAAGTCGCCGGCAATGGCGACGTCGGCGACTGGTTGAAGATGGTGGTCAAACTACAGTTTGACCCCTGTAATTTGATCAACCTTATAGTTTAGTCCCTGTGTTTTAAAAGTTTTTAAAAACAAGATTTTTGTTAACAAAACTTTTAAAAATAGGATTTCTTTTAATAAAATGATTTTTGAAAATAGTTTAATTATTTTAAAATTCTAAAAATCATTTATTTTAATTCCAAAATTCATTTTTAATTCAAAAATAAATCTAAATTAATTAGTTAATTAATTTTAATTAATAATTAATTGATTAATTGATCAATTAATTTAAATATTAATTGATTAATTAGTTTAATTATTTATTAATTAATTTTAATTGATTATTTAATTGGATTTAATTATTTTTAAATGATTTAAAAATTCCAAAAAATCGTTTGGAGCTTTAAAATATTATTTTAAATTATTTTCAAGGCTCAGTAATTATTATAAAATTATTTTGAAGCCAGATTTGGCCAACCGAACCCTGTTTATTGCTTTAAAATTCATCCAACGACCCGTTTTGACTCCGAAAAATGTTTTAAAAATCATATTAAATACCCGAAAGATTGTTCATGACCCGAGACTTCCTTATAAATGAAATTTCATTAATTGTTTGACGTGCTATATGTTATATGAGACTTGTTTGTTTGATTGTCGGACTATGTGATCAGTGTTTACTTGTTTTTAGCATAACTATCAATCCGTTAATCGGATTTGGGTAAAATGAAGGGTAGATAGAAGTGTATACCGAATAGAATCGTATGAGTTGAGTATTGATAGATACTTATGATATGTGAGCAGAAGAGGCAATGCGTAGGAAAGGAGAGCAAGTAGTCGAGGAATAGGAGATTGTGATTGGAAGTTAGTGAAGTATAGCAAGCTAATATCAGGAAAATGTTCTGAACTTTCTCGAGATATATATTGTGAATAGTTGATAGTTCTTTTTTATATTGCAAATGCTTTGAGGCACTGAACCCTAAACCTTGATTCCAGTTATTGATCTTTGAGCCGTAAACCTTATTCTTTCTGAACCATTGGTTATTGAATCCCCGAATACGAACCACAGATATACGATACTACTCCACAAATACAAACAAACTAAATACCGAACACTGAATCAAGATTGCTTACATATTCAAACCATTGTACCTTATGCTTTGAAAGACCAAATCCTTATAACCGTGAAACATTAATTCTTTTGTTATCCAATTCTTTCACCACCTAATATCCATTCTTTGAAATTGCCATATTGTTTCCTTGTGAAGATTGAAACCATCTCATGATTTGAAATCCAATATTGTTTATAATTCTATTTATTGCTTTACATTGTTTATTCTGGTATTGTGATAGAATTGGATTGTTTTATAAAATTGTGGACCAGATTCATGGTCAGACCAGATTGGTGGTCAAGTTAGGCCAATGTGTGCCTTGGTTCCACTAATTAGATCAGAGCTGTGTGCCTTTCTCGGGGTTAGTGCATGACTGATCAGCAGCCTAACCTTCATTTTTTTAAAAAAATAAAAATATAATATCCAATTCTACATCATTAATCATTGTTCCCTTGATACCGTAACTCATTTCACTTGATCATTTTTATTCTCAGTATTGTCAATGTGACTTGTTGAGATAGTTAGCTCATTTGTGCGATGTTGTTTATGTTTATTTCCAGTTAAGAAAGAGCTTGTTGGTAACGAGGATCCCCAATCCAGTACGAGAGCTAAGGGTCCAGGTTGATCGAGTTAAGCTAGCTGACAGCTTTTGGAATAGTATAAGTTTATAAAGTTTGTAATAATGTTTAATATTCAGTTATAAGTTTGAATAGTTGGGATTTGGGCGTTTGTAATATAAGTGTATGTGTGTGGCTTGTGTGCATACTTTAACATGTTGCGTTCCGTGGTAGTTGGTAAGTAGGGTCACTGCATATTATTACTATCTTTATTATTGTTATAAGCAGGTTATAAATAAGGTGTGTGAGTGTGTGGACCCCGAGCGTCTAACCCGGGTTTGGAGGGTGCCATAGGTTTGGTATCAGAGCTACAGGTTATAAGTCACTAATACAAGCCTAGATTGACGGGAATGGGAAGAAGGTTAGGATTAGAAGTAAGGAAATAGAAAGATAGAACATCGAGAGGTTGAGTTGAACGGTATAGCAGGTATTAGTATGATTCGTGTCGTGGTTCGAGATTCTTATTATTGCGATATGATTTCAGATAGCAGCGATGGCCGACTCTTTCATCCCCGTATTAGCTGATCACTCAGAGCCCTCAGTTGGAGGACCATCTTCAGATCCACGTCCTGTTATTCCGCCAGTGTTGGCTATTTTACCTCCACCTGTGTTGCAGCCCGTACCACCGCAGGCTATTCCACCCCAGGCATGAGGCCACCTATTAGTGGACCCCCACCTGCTGATTCAGGTTTTACTGGTCACTCAGTTACAGGTGTACCTTTTCAGTTCTCTTCCTATCCTATCCCATATCATCAGTTCGAGGCTTGCCTTATAGAGCAGCGATTCTTACAGGGTCAGATTCAGGAGTTATTACACATCATGCGTACCAGAGATGTCAGGAGTGGTGAGAGGCGAGTCAGAGAGAGGCTCCGGGTGTTTCGGAGAGCTGCTGCCATGAAGATTGCTGAGGCTACTCATGAGGATATCATCCCCAATTTTCTTGTAGAGTGGGCTAAGTGGGTTCTAGAGGAGCTTGAGGAGATTGGAGGTCCCGACTTACCTTGAGCCAGAGATATAGAGATGAAGATGTTGATCAGTGCTGTTGTGGTTGTTTAGTATGTACATTAGTGTGTAGTATGTATCAGTAGACTTTTGGGTTGTATTTATAGACTAGATCTGCTGACTAGTGAGTAGGTTTGTTGTACCCTTTTGCTTTTACTTTTGAAGCGTTTTCACGCTTGTACTACCCAAAACTTTTGATCTATATATATCAGTATCTTTTTTCATTTCCAGCATTGTCATTTATATTACTACACCTATTTTACTTTACTTTACTTAGTGCACCAGTTATACCATCTGTGATACCATGTACCCTACCCCTTTAACTGTTTACATTCTGTAAAGAAGCATGCAATTTACTTAGTTCAACTGTTATAATTGTTTTCAAAAAGAGATATTTTTGTTTTACAAAACATTTCTTTTATGCAAAGAACTTGATTTAAAGGATACATAAGTTGTTTGATTCTTTATAGAAAATACCTCTCAGAAGAAATAACCGTACCAACACCTAGAATGAAGAAACCAACAACAACAACAACCAAGATAATACCAAGCAGAATGCAAGCCCGGGACCTATAGACCCAGCAGTGGCCCAGATTCTTCAAATCTTGGCCCAACAAACAGTTCACCTGACTCAACAACAATAAAGACAGACCAATCCCCAGGTAACTTTCAAAACTTTTCAGGCGGTGAACCCACCAGAATTCAAGGGTTCCTTAGATCCAATTGAAGCTAATGTTTGGCTAAAGGAAATAGAGAAGTCATTTTCTTTAGTTAAAGTGAAGGAAGAACAAAAGGTTAAGTTTGCAAGTTATTATTTGAAGAATGAGGCCACCTATTGGTGGGAAACTATGAAGACATTGGAAGGTACATATGTTATTACTTGGGAGAGGTTCAAAGAATTATTTCTAGAAAAATATTTTCCCCAATTTGTTCAGGATCAAATGGAGCTGAAGTTTTTGGAGTTAAAGTAAGGAAATATGTCGGTAGCTGATTATGAAAGTAAGTTTGAAGAATTATCAAGGTATGTACCATCATATATGGACACTAACAGGAAGAAGGCCAAGAGATTCCAACAAGGTCTGAAGTCATGGATCAGAGGGAAGGTAGCCATATTTGAATTGGATACCTATGCAGGAGTTGTACAGAAGGACATGATTGGAGAAACTGAGAGTGAAATGTCACATAAAGAGAAGGAGAGTAAGAAAAGGAAGCTTGAAGGGAATGAAGAACAGTCATAGCCAGGGAAGTTTCCAAGTTTTAAGAAAGGCAAATTTCAGCCAAGAAGAAATTTTAATGTCAAGAAACAAAATACAGGCGACGGAGGTCACGATAACCATCCAGTCAATGTGAATCAGCCGAATTAGTTGAGGCTAACTTTTCCAGATTGTCAAGTATGTGGGAGGAAACATGGAGGAGTTTGTAATAAGTTGAACGTGGTTTGTTTCAAGTGTAATCAGAAAGGACACTATTCGAAGGAGTGCCGCAATCAGCCAACAAGAGAGCCAGTGAACAAGGATCAGCCTACCCGGAATCCAACAATTAAGGTTCCAGCTATTGGATTTACATGCTTTAAATGTGGAAAGCCAGGACATATAGCCAGGGATTGTAAGACACCAGCCCCAGTCAGTAATGCATTGAGAATTATGGGATCTACTCCAGCAGCGAATGAGACTTCAAGGGCTAGAGTTTTGATGTATCGGTAAAGGACGCTATTCGGGATACTGATGTCGTGGCAGGTACGCTTAATGTAAATTCTTTATGTGTCAAAGTGTTAATAGATTTAGGAGCAACTCGATCAATTATTTCTCAAGATTTTTTTAGTAAGTTAAACTGTCCAGTTGAGTATTTAAATAAAATAATGACTGTGGAATTAGAAAATCAAGAACGTGTATCTGTTAATCAAGTTTGTGGGAATTGTGAAATTGAGATTTCTGGTAATAAGTTCCGTGTGGATTTGATACCATTTAAGTTAGGAGAGTTTGAGGTTATCTTAGGAATGGATTGGTTATCTAAGCACGATGCCCAGATAGATTATCGAAATAAGAAGGTAATGGTGAAAACGCCAGACGAAAGGATAGTAACGTTTTAGGGCCAGAAGCAAGCAAAGAAGTTCTTAATGATGATCCAAGCTAAAAAGTTACTACGACTAGGATGCGAGCATTTCGTTGCATATGTGATTGATAGAAGTCCGGCGCCAGCAAAACTTGAAGATATTCCAGTAGTCAATGAATTTCCAGACATGTTTCTCGATGAGTCGGCTCCCATACTCTTTCCATCGCACGACGGAAGATGTAGTCGGCCTGCCGCCTAGAGATCCTACCATGCCTGTCCCCCTGGAGCGATCAGAGTCTCGCACGGGCCGTGAGCCCTATCCCCGCCAGCTCCCTCCTCAAGGATCGGGGTATAGTAGCCCTAGTCTCATAAGCTCGGGCACGCCTACCCGACCTCTCCGCATCCTACTCCCTCCTGACCTCATCCAACCGGGCCTCCGCAACAACCACTCGGGTCCTCAGTACATCCTGAACATAGCCGTGAGCTAACAAAGACTGCCTATGGGCAGGGTCGAGAGGTAGTGAATCCGGAGCCATTGGGGGTGCCTCATCGGTCTGCCTAGGCTCGGGAGTATGGGTCTCTGAGATGTCATCATAGGGTCTCCAAGATAGTGGTGGAGGGGTAGGAGCTCTGACCACCGGGAGTGAGGGTAAAGGTGTTCCAGTGTACTCTACCATAGCTCCGACATGCTCCTCAGCTACTAGGACCTCATCCGGGTCCTCCTCATCTGAACTCACAATAACCTCCGTCTCTGACTCCTCTGAGGGGTCCTCCTCCTCCTCCATCTCAGGCTCCTCCTGATCCTCAGCATCTAGCAGTGCCTCATCATGCTCACGCTCGAACATCTCTGGGTCCTCTATCTCATGAGCCTACACATTAAACGAGCTAAGTTACTATCATGATACTTATAAGGGTTCCCGTAAGGGTTTTAACTGTCAGTGCTACTTTAAGTAGTCTGACTATGAACTTGGCAAGAGTTCTTATTATCTTTGTGAGTTTATTATTATATCATCGCATCATCTCTGAGGTTTATAACGCTCAACTCTGATACCATTTCTGTAACACCCCCAGATCCGGGGTTGGGGATCCGGGTCGTCACGGTCTTTCTTTCCACAATATCACTTAACTTAATTAATAATAAATAACCTCATGCTGTGACCCCACACTAACACACACCACAACCCGTTATAGTCTCAGAGATGAAATTGAAATAATTACAAGTCCTTAAATCCATAATTTAAAAGTTATTACAACCCAAAATGATTACTTGATAAGTTTACAGTTAATTGCCATTATCTGCCACAAGTTATAATTATGCATAATTGGTTCCAAAAAGTAGAATGCCTGATCTACCAATAGATCTACCTCTGCAGCTATAGCAGCTACAACATCAACGGGAAGACGCGGGACACTTCCCACGCGCTTGCACTGGGTCTGCTTGAGTCTGGCCATCTTTCCTAACTGTTGTTGTGTGATGAAGAAATGAAGCAAGAGTGAGCATTACAGCTCGCAAGATAATATATAGTGTAAACAATAATGCAAGTATCTAAATGGATAACTTACTGGAAACCTTTATCAAGTGTAAGGTAATTACTTACTGGATATAAGCTTAAAGGAAGATGAAGTTACCAATTACTTCACTATACTTATACCATTTTATAAAACTACTTGAACTACCACTGATCAAAGTATTATAAGTTTCAAAAGGTCATCCCATAGATGAGACCACAAGTTAAGACTTGAATAGATTCAATCTTTGAAATATTATTGAATGAAATGAAGTTACGAGATACTTTATTTAGTCCCGATATATATATCCACATATATATCTCTTATACATTTCCTGGAAACCTCTGTTATGTAAAGTATGAATAGAGTTTGTAACATCCAATGAATTTTGGAAAGGAAAAGAATTTTGGCATAAACCCGATATCTTGTTGATCAGGCAAAGATACCAATAAGTAACCTTTTCTACTAGTAGATGGACGAATTCCCCACTGGTCATCACCCTGGCCGCAATAGGACCTTATGCTGGACTATCACTCAGCCACTTACGCATTTGATGGACTCCCACTGAGCCACTTACACTTTCATGGACGCCCACTGAGCCCATGTTGCTTATGCCGACTCAATAGATGGACTTACTTCCCGAACGTTGGGTAAGTAATCAATTCATTTACCAAAATAGCAACCTTGTTGCGAATATAAAATACACCACAGAGATGGATCCCTCAGGTTTTGAGCGAGTATTTAAATCCCCTTTGAAAGGAAGATCTTAAATATAAAAATGAGTTTTGGGATCCGCTCTAACTTTTAAAATCATTTTGAAGACTCGAAAACATTTTGAAGAATGTTTGGAGTAATGCTGATTTAATGAAATAAATCAGTCCCGCTATGTTCGAAAATATCTGAATATTATTGTTTAAATAATATTCCCAACAAGGATGATTTTTTTTTAAATAATTTGAAGTAGAAGTTTTTAAAACTCATACTTGAAATGAATATTAAATTACCAAAGATATACCTATACGAAAGTACTATCTTTATTTGAATAATCAAAAATAAACTTGATTATCGAAACATTATTCTTTAATAAAATAAAATATATTATTTGGTAAATAATCGGAGTAATAAGTCCTCGAATGAATATTCAAAATAATATTCATTAAATAAAATAAACCGAGTCATAAGTCCTCGAATGAATATTCAAAGTAATATTCATTAAATAAATAAAGTTATCGAATAAACCTTATTCGATTAATAGTTTTGAAAACTATATCTATATATATATATAAATATATAATATACTCGGGAACATCGACTCCCGGCTTTAGAAAATGTTCACCTTTGGGTCCCCTATACTAAGGGTATACACAACTACTGCTTATCTCTAGCATAGGTATTATGCAACTATAAGCATTGGATCACCAAATACATATCAAGATTATGAAACAGACATGCATATAAACCATATCAGCATGGTCCAATATATCGCAAGATTTGCTAATTAACCATCATGCATCTATCACAAGAAAATGCATATACATATATACATCACAACAACAGTATAACTGGTAGAAAACTTGTCTGAGCGACTGGGGGTGGTAAAAGTCCGGGGATGAGTCTGGTAACCTATAAACCATATATAAGTTGGAATTAAACCAAAGTCGCTTAAGAATCTATACTTTAACCAATTAGACTCTAACTCTCGCTTTGCGCTTAATGATTCTCTTAAGTCGCTCGAGTACCCTCAGCTCCACCATTTTTAATAAATTAACCATTAAGAGTTTTAAGACGATTATTTCACGAGTACCTTACCAACTGCCTAATCCACTTTACATAAATGTATCATACTCCAATTAGTCATTTCAGGTCCTTAACCAATGTTTCAAAGTAAGGCGAGGGGTAATAGCTCGTTCGCGAAACGCCGTTACTTTAAACAGTCGTTTCTCCTAAACCGTACATCGGATTCAAACGAACCACATATCAAAATGAAGCTCGTAACATGAACTATCTAATCATGGCAATGGTCTAATCATGGTAAATGTCCACCAGTCTATCAACTGTGTATCTCTCATTGATAGGAATAAAATGAGCTGACTTTGTCAGTCGGTCTATAATCACCCATATGGCATCATGGTTGGCTTTCGTCCTTGGTAAGCCGACAACAAAATCCATGGATATCTGTTCCCATTTCCATTCGGGAATCTTCAGGGGTCGTAAAAGTCCACTGGGTCTCTGGTGCTCTGCCTTTACTCTTTGGCAAGTCAAATATTTGCTTACCCATTCTGCTACGTCCCTCTTCATGTTGGGCCACCAGTAATACTCCTTCAAATCCCTATACATCTTGGTGCTTCCCGGGTGAATGGAATACCTTGAACTATGGCTTTCATCCAAAATCTCGTCTTTAAGCTCTTGAACGTTCGGAACCCAAATCCGGTAGGAGTACCTCATTATCCCTTTATCATCTCTCTCAGTATGGATCTCTTCTCCAGTCATTGACTCTCTGCCTTCATTCATTACTTTCTCTTGGCACAATCTAATCTTTTCCAATAACTCTGGCTGTATCGAGATCTCAAACAACTTTTCAGTTCCGGTTCCGGTTACCTTTACTTCTATTTCCATTCTCTCGAAATCATTTATCAATTCTTCCGAAGTCATTATCATTCTGAGTCTTTCCTTCCTACTAAGGGCATCAGCCACCACATTGGCTTTCCCCGGATGATAGAGAATCTCACAATCATAGTCCTTGATTAGCTCTAACCATCTCCTCTGGCGCATGTTGAGCTCTTTCTGCGTAAATATGTACTTGGGGCTCTTATGGTCTGTGAAAATCTCGCACTTCTCTCCATACAAGTAGTGCCTCCAAATTTTTAAGGCAAAAACTATTGTCGCGAGCTCAAGGTCATGAGTAGGATATCTAATCTCGTATTCCTTCAGTTGTCTCGACGCATATGCAATCACCTTACCGTGCTGCATAAGCACACACCCTAATCCTTTGTGCGACGCGACACTATATATCACAAAATCTCCTTTTCCGTCTCGCAACGCCAACACCGGGGCCGTTACTAACCTTTTCTTTAATTATTTAAAATTGTTCTTGCATTTTTCCGTCCATTCAAACTTCTCTATCTTACGAGTAAGTCATGTCAAAGGGGCTGCGATCTTCACAAAATCCTGTACAAATCTACGATAGTAGCCGGCCAATCCTATGAAACTC
The DNA here is from genome assembly GCF_009905375.1 of Apium graveolens. Lineage (NCBI taxonomy): Eukaryota > Viridiplantae > Streptophyta > Magnoliopsida > Apiales > Apiaceae > Apium > Apium graveolens. The sequence continues at coordinate 176,844,797 of NC_133651.1, forward strand.
CTTACCTCTGTGGGTGTGGTTGGCCTTTCCCAATTTGAGACCGCCTCTATCTTGGAGGGGTCGACCAATACTCCTTCTTTATTGATCACATGTCCTAAAAACTATACTTCATTCCGCCAGAATTCACACTTCGAGAATTTGGAAAATAACTGTTCCTCTCTGAGTATTCCTAGAGCTATCCTCAAATGCTCTGCATGTTCTACCTCGGTCCTTGAGTAGATTAAAATATCATCGATAAAAACTATCACACACTTGTCCAAGTACTTCTTAAATACTCTGTTCATTAAATCCATGAAAGCCGCTGGGGCGTTGGTTAATCCAAAGGACATTACCAAGAACTCATAGTGCCCATACCTGGTACGGAACGCGGTCTTGGGAATATCTTCAGGTTTAATATTTAGTTGGTGATATCCAGTTCTCAAGTCAATCTTGGAAAAATAAACAGCATCCTTTAGCTAGTCGAACAGATCGTCTATTCTAGGTAACGGGTACCTGCTCTTTATGGTTAGCTTGTTCAACTCTCGGTAGTCGATGCACAGCCTCATGCTCCCATCTTTCATCTTAACAAATAACACTGGTGCTCCCCACGGAGACACATTGGGTCTTATCATACCCCTATCCAAAAGTTCTTGCAATTGAGTAGCTAATTCCTTCATTTCTAATGGGGCTAACCGGTAAGGTGCCTTTGAAACTGGCGCCGTCCCTGGGGCCAACTCAATAGCAAATTCAATCACTCTATCGGGTGGTAGTCCCAGAAGGTCTTGTGGGAATACATCTTCAAATTAGTTGACTATCGGAATATCTTGCAAGTTGGGAACCTCTTTCTGGGTGTCCACCACATAGGCTAGGTAAGCCTCGTTCCCTTTTCGTAGCATCTTATTGGCCTGGGCCATGGTCAAAAATTTCTGCGTCTGCCTCTTTCCTCTAAGTATGACTTCTTTCTTCCCTGGGATATTCAACTTAACTTTCTTCCCCTTACAGTCTATCTGAGCATCATTGCTAGATAGCCAATCCATTCCCAAAATTACATCAAACTCCCCTAATTTAAAATGAATCAGATCAACACTAAAAGATTGTTCCCGTATGCCTATTTCACAGGCGGGGTGAATCTGGTTAACATGAATAATTTCATGATTGGCTATTTCTACTTGTAAGGGTTCTATCAAGGGTTCAGTCTTAAGTCTTAATTTATGCGCAAAGTCCCTTGATATAAAAGATTTAGTTGCTCCAGAATCAAATAACACATTTGCACTGATTGAATTTAGAGAAATGGTACCTGCTATCACATCTGAGTCTTTCATAGCATCTTGGACTATCATGTTGAAAGTCCTCGCAGTAGGTGGCTTATTGGAGGCAGCCCTGCTGGCTCCTGAAGTTGCTGGTTTGTTCATTGGGCATTCCCTCTTCCAATGACCCGGGCGTCCACCTGATGACAAGTGGTGGTTGGAATGACATCAGGGGTTGATGAAGGGCACTTAGTTGAATAGTGACCCTCTCGATCGCACTTAAAGCAGGTTACTGGCCTTCTTTTACACTCCCCAGTATGCATCCTTCCACAAGTGTTACAGGCTGGCAATGGGGGTTGAGACTGGTTGGAATAGGACATTCTTGACTTCTGGCCGCTCTGGCTCACATTCACACTCATTGGCCACTTAAACCCAGTGTTCTTTCCCGGTATGGACACTGCTCCTCTATTAACTCTAGTTGGGAAGCTCCCTCCTGCGGAACCTCCACCCATGCTCATACTTTTCCTTTTTATTCCCTTCTTCTCTCTTTCCTTCTGCATCTGTTCACTTCCGGCTTCTATAATTGTTGTCTTTTGCACCAGAGTGGCATAATCCGTAAGCTCAAGGATTGCCACCCTATTCTGAATCCACGGTTTTAGTCCCTGCTGAAACCTCCTAGATTTTTTTTCCTCGGTGCTCACAAACTCCGGCACAAACCTTGATAACTCGGTAAATTTTGCTTCGTACTCTGCTATAGATAAGTTATTCTGCTTTAGCTCCAAGAACTTGAGCTCCATCTGGTTCTCCATAAACCTCGGGAAATACTTTCCCAAAAACAACTGACTGAACCTCTCCCAGGTTATAATAGCATCTGTCTCCATGTTTTTCTTGGCCTCCCACCAGTAGTTGGCCTCTCCTTTCATAAGGTAGGTGGAAAATATAGTCTTCTGTGCCTCTTCGGTACTCAGAATCTCAAAGGATTTCTCCATTTCCTTTAGCCATGCCCTTGCCTCAACTGGGTCGGCTGATCCGTGGAACTCAGGGGGCTTACGGGACTTGAAAGCCCTAAAAGAGTTTGCCACAGTATTGTTATTTCCTTGAGGGGGTGGGTTGGGTTGACGTTCCAAGTTCTGCCTTAGTAATTGCATGAACTGTCCCATGAGATCCATGCCTAGGTTTGGTACTGGTTGCTCAACCTCAGTTTCTCCTTCTTCAGCCTCTATCTCAAATCCTTTAACATCATATATTTCCTCCTCCTCTTCATACAGGGAGTCATCCTGTTCAACATAATCCTCGTCTTCCTCTTCACTGTGTTCTTGGTTCCTACCATCCTGGTTATGGCTTCCCTGGTCCTCAGATCCAGGGTTCGCCCTAGTTCCAATCTTTCTTGGCGGCATGATACTGATAAAAAAAATTTGGGAAAAATTCAACGTTAGGTCACAATCATACACAAAATTACGCCTTGCACAGTTTTATAATGGGGAGAATGTATCTCGCAATTCTATTATATTATGACAGTTCTAAAAGAAGTACAGTAATAATAATGATAAAAACAGTGATCTCGTCAGTAAGGAACTGAACTGAAAGGAAACAAATATATACATAATACGAGAGATACATAGTTTGATCTGGTCAAAAGTATAACAGTGCTACAGCCATCTGCCCAAAAGTGATACACAAGAGTCTATCTGTCTAGTCAGAGAAAGGGATGCTATATACAAGTCAACTATCCCGGAAAATTGGCTCTTACTATGGCCTCGACTAACTAGACGACTAGACTATCCCATCACCGGTCCTGAATCACACACCGGAGCGGGTCAGCTCCCATACTCTTTCCATCGCACGATGGAAGATGTAGTCGGCCTACCGCCTGGAGATCCTACCATGCCTGTCCCCCTGGAGCGATCAGAGTCTCGCACGGGCCGTGAGCTCTATACCCATCAGCTCCCTCCTCAAGGATCGAGGTATAGTAGCCCTAGTCTCATAAGCTCGGGCATGCCTACCCGCCCTCTCCGCATCCAACTCCCTCCTGACCTCATCCAGCCGGGCCTCAGCAACAACCACTCGGGTTCTCAGTACATCCTGAACATAGCCGTGAGCTAACAAAGACTGCCTATGGGCAGGGTCGAGAGGTGGTGAATCCGGAGCCGCTGGGGGTGCCTCATCGGTCTGCCTAGGCTCGGGAGTATAGGTCTCTGAGATGTCATCATAGGGTCTCCAAGATAGTGGTGGAGGGGTAGAAGCTCTGACCACCGGGAGTGAGGGTAAAGGTGTACCACTGTACTCTACCATAGCTCCGACATGCTCCTCAGCTACTAGGACCTCATCCGGGTTCTCCTCATCTGAACTCGCAATAACCTCCGTCTCTGACTCCTCTGAGGGGTCCTCCTCCTCCTCCATTTCAGGCTCCTCCTGATCCTCGGCATCTAGCAGTGCCTCATCATGCTCACGCTCGAACATCTTTGGGTCCTCTATCTCATGAGCCTACACATTAAACGAGCTAAGTTACTATCATGATACTTATAAGGGTTCCCGTAAGGGTTTTAACTGTCAGTGCTACTTTAAGTAGTCCGACTATGAACTCGGCAAGAGTTCTTATTATCTTTGTGAGTTTATTATTATATCGTCGCATCATCTCTGAGGTTTATAACGCTTAGCTCTTATACCATTTCTGTAACACCCCCAGATCCGGGGTCGGGGATCCGGATCGTCACGACCTTTTTTCCACAATATCACTTAACTTAATTAATAATAAATAACCTCATGCTGTGACCCGCACTAACACACACCACAACCTGTTATAGTCTCAGAGATGAAATTGAAATAAGTACAAGTCCTTAAATCCACAATTTAAAAGTTATTACAACCCAAAATGATTACTTGATAAGTTTACAGTTAATTGCCATTATCTGCCACAAGTTATAATTATACATAATTGGTTCCCAAAAGTAGAATGCCGGATCTACCAATAGATCTACCTCTGCAGCTATAGCACCTACAATATCAACGGGAAGACGCGGGACGCTTCCCACGCGCTTGCGTTGGGTCTGCTTGAGTCTGGCCATCTTTCCTAACTGTTGTTGTGTGATGAAGAAATGAAGCAAGAGTGAGCATTACAGCTCGCAAGATGGTATATAGTGTAAACAATAATGCAAGTATCTAAATGGATAACTTACTGGAAACCTTTATCAAGTGTAAGGTAATTACTTACTGGATATAAGCTTAAAGGAAGATGAAGTTACCAATTACTTCACTATACTTATACCATTTTATAAAACTAATTGAACTACCACTGTTCAAAGTATTATAGGTTTCAAAAGATCATCCCATAAATAAGACCACAAGTTAAGACTTGAATAGATTCAATCTTTGAAATATTATTGAATGAAATGAAGTTACGAGATACTTTGTTTAGTCCCGATATATATATCCACATATATATCTCTTATACATTTCCTGGAAACCTCTGTTATGTAAAGTATGAACAGAGTTTGTAACATCCAATGAATTTTGGAAAGGAAAAGAATTTTGGCATAAACCCGATATCTTGCTGATCAGGCAAAGATACCAATAAGTAACCTTTTCTACTAGTAGATGGACGAATTCCCCACTGGTCATCACCCTGGCCGCAATAGGACCTTATGCTGGACTGCCACTCAGCCACTTACGCATTTGATGGACTCCCACTGAGCCACTTACACTTTCATGGACGCCCACTGAGCCCATGTTGCTTATGCCGACTCAATAGATGGACTTACTTCCCGAACGTTGGGTAGGTAATTAATTCATTTACCAAAACAGCAACCTTGTTGCGAATATAAAATACACCACAGAGACGGATCCCTCAGGTTTTGAGCGAGTATTTAAATCCCCTTTGAAAGGAAGATCTTAAATATAAAAATGAGTTTTGGGATCCGCTCTAACTTTTAAAATCATTTTGAAGACTCGATAACATTTTGAAGAATGTTTGGAGTAATGCTGATTTAATGAAATAAATCAGTCCTGCTATGTTCGAAAATATCTGAATATTATTGTTTAAATAATATTCCCAACAAGGATGATTTTTTTTAAATAATTTGAAGTAGAAGTTTTTAAAACTCATACTTGAAATGAATATTAAATTACCAAAGATATACCTATACGAAAGTACTATCTTTATTTGAATAATCGAAAATAAGCTTGATTATCGAAACATTATTCTTTAATAAAATAAAGAATATTATTTGGTAAATAATCGGAGTCATAAGTCCTCGAATGAATATTCAAAATAATATTTATTAAATAAAATAAACCGAGTCATAAGTCCTCGAATGAATATTCAAAGTAATATTCATTAAATAAAATAAAGTTATCGAATAAACCTTATTCGATTAATAGTTTTGAAAACTATATCTATATATATATAAATATATTTAATATACTCGGGAACATCGACTCCCGGCTTTAGAAAATGTTCACCTTTGGGTCCCCTATACTAAGGGTATACGCAACTACTGCTTATCTCTAGCATAGGTATTATGCAACTATAAGCATTGGATCACCAAATACATATCAAGATTACGAAACAGACATGCATATAAACCATATCAGCATGCTCCAATATATCGCAAGATTTGCTAATTAACCATCATGCATCTATCACAAGAAAATGCATATACATATATACATCACAACAACAGTATAACGGGTAGAAAACTTGCCTGAGCGACTGGGGGTGGTAAAAGTCCTGGGATGAGTCTGGTAACCTATAAACCACATATAAGTTGGAATTAAACCAAAGTCGCTTAAGAATCTATACTTTAACCAATTAGACTCTAACGCTCGCTTTGCGCTTAATGATTCTCTTAAGTCGCTCGAGTACCCTCGGCTCCACCATTTTTAATAAATTTACCATTAAGAGTTTTAAGGCGATTCTTTCGCGAGTACCTTACCAACTGCCTAATCCACTTTACATAAATGTTTCATACTCCAGTTAGTCATTTAAGGTCCTTAACCAATGTTTCAAAGTAAGGCGAGGGGTAATAGTTCGTTCGCGAAACGCCGTTACTTAAAACGGTCGTTTCTCCTAAACCGTACATCGGATTCAAACGAACCACATATCAAAACGAAGCTCGTAACATGAAATATCTAATCATGGAAATGGTCAAAACCTAACAGTGAGTTCACGGGTCCTGATGTTAAGAACAAAAGCAGTCTAAAGTAAATCGGGCATTGCGACGGCTGTGTTTACGCGATTACCAAATTTTATCCTACTCCAAATCAGCCACATTTCAACCACAATTTAACCATACAACCAAACTCCATCCATACAATACTACAACAGCCCCAACAACTCAATATTTCCAATTTATACTACTTCTCAATCATGAACTAAGAGCTTACTTAAGTTCATTAACTAATCATCAAGATTTACAACTCCAAAACATCACAAAACCAATCAATCTCTAAATACACAATAACCAAGCCTATCATGAACTATACTACTCATAATAAGCTCTTAACATTCAATAACAAAGCTAGGTTAAGAGATTATACCTTCCTTGTGAGTAGGAGTAACTAATGAGCTTGGAACAACCTTGGAAAATCCTTACTAAAGCTTTATCTAAACAAAAACATAAGATCAAAATTTCAAGTTCTTGAAAAATACTATTCACCCTCTTCTTCCATGAATTTTAGAAAGAGATTGTGAAGGAATTTGAAGCTTAAACTCATAGGACATCTATATCTATGTATAAGGAACCTTAGATAATTACCTCACTGATTAACAAAGCTTGGAACTTGGATTTGGGTTTTTCTTTCCTTAAAAAATGAAAGGGGCCGAGAGCTTCTTGCTTGAAATGGGAAGCCAACTTTTTGTTTTTGTGTTTGTGATTTGTTTTGTTGGTTGTTTTTTTGCCTTTTGTTTTAATTAATTACCTTTTAACCATGGTGAATTTTGTGTGGTTTATAATCAACCAACACTTCCTTCCTTTTGGTCATGCTTTGGTCATCATTCTTATGTCATCTTCCCACACTTGTCCTCTTCTTGTTGGTTTGATGACATCATCATCACTAACCTCTTTGATTAGCTCCTAATTACTTGGCTAATGACCGCTGATCTGTTATACGGTTCGCTTAACTTTCGTTCTCGTTTATCATTTGAGGGATCATACCCGGGATCTTATTACTTGGGTTTCCTTAACCTTTCTCAATACATTATATTCCTTTTATGATCCTCTCTTATAATCTTTGAATTCAAATCCTTTTTATCCTGTTACCTTATACTCAATTCTTTCGGTATCTGGTGGATTTTCGGGAAAAATCAAAGTATTCGAATTTGGATTCTGACGATCTTTACATACACTTATATACCATATAGAGTACTAATAAGATCTCAGAATAACAATAGAAGAACCCCTACATAGTGTGGCATGAAAAGTTTTCTTATTCAGCATAATCCGCAAAAACACTATTCATAAGGGTTACAAAAGTTCAAAAATTTTGGGGTTATTACAGTCTCCCCTCCTTAAAAGGATTCCGTCCAGGAATCAAATAGAAAACAAATGGGGGTACTTTTCTAGCATTGCGCTCTCTAGTTCCCAAGTTGATTCTTCCATATTATGATTCTGCCATAGCACTCTGACTAGCTTGATCACTTCATTCTGAAGCACCTGCTCCTTCTTATCCATAATCTTTACTGGTTTCTCCACGTAAGTCAGATCTGGTTGCATATCCACCTGCTCGTACTCCACTATGTGTCTGGCATCCCGATGATACTTCCTTAGCATTGACACATGGAACACATTATGAACTTGTTGTAGGTTCGGGGGTAAGGCTAGCTCGTAAGCTAACTTCCCAATCCGTCTTAGTATCTCAAAAGGTCCAATGTATCTTGGGCTTAGTTTCCCTTTCCTTCCGAATCTCATTAATCCCTTCCAAGGGGATACTTTTAGTAGTACTAAGTCCCCTACTTCATACTCCTTGTCCTTTCGGGCTAGGTCTGCATATTTCTTCTGTCTGTCTTGGGCTGCTACCAGCCGTCCTCTGATGAGATCCACTATGTCTTTGGTCCTTTGGACCACTTCGGGTCCGAGCATCTTTTGCTCTCCTACTTCATCCCAGTATAAGGGAGATCGACACCTTCTTCCGTATAGGGCCTCATAAGGCGGCATTCCGATGCTAGCATGAAAGCTATTGTTATAAGAAAACTCGATCAATGGCAAGTGATCATCCCAACTTCCTTTAAAGTCTATTGCACAGACTCTCAACATATCCTCTAGTGTCTGGATGGTCCTTTCACTCTGCCCATCCGTTTGGGGATGGTAAGCGGTACTCATAATTAACTTGGTCCCCGCACATTCTTGAAAGCTCCTCCAAAATATGGAGTTGAACCTGGGGTCTCGGTCTGAGACAATGGACGCTGGGACTCCATGTCGCATCACTATTTCCTTAAGGTAAATGTCCACCAGTCTATCGACTGTGTATCTCTCATTGATAGGAATAAAATGAGCTGACTTTGTCAGTCGGTCTATAATCACCCATATGGCATCATGGTTGGCTTTCGTCCTTGGTAAACCGACAACAAAATCCATGGCTATCTGTTCCCATTTCCATTCGGGTATCTCCAGGGGTCGTAAAAGTCCACTGGGTCTCTGGTGCTCTGCCTTTACTCTTTGGCAAGTCAAACATTTGCTTACCCATTCTGCTACGTCCCTCTTCATGTTGGGCCACCAGTAATACTCCTTCAAATCCCTATACATCTTGGTGCTTCCCGGGTGAATGGAATACCTTGAACTATGGCTTTCATCCAAGATCTCGTTTTTAAGCTCTTGAACGTTCGGAACCCAAATCCGGTAGGAGTACCTCATTATCCCTTTATCATCTCTCTCAGTATGGATCTCTTCTCCAGTCATTGACTTTCTGCCTTCATTCATTACTTTCTCTTGGCACAATCTAATCTTTTCCAATAACTCTGGCTGCATCGAGATCTCAAACAGCTTTTCAGTTCCGGTTCCGGTTACCTTTACTTCTATTTCTATTCTCTCGAAATCCTTTATCAATTCTTCTGAAGTCATTATCATTCTGAGTCTTTCCTTCCTACTAAGGGCATCAGCCACCACATTGGCTTTCCCCGGATGATAGAGAATCTCACAATCATAGTCCTTGATTAGCTCTAACCATCTCCTCTGGCGCATGTTGAGCTCTTTCTGCGTAAATATGTACTTCAGGCTCTTATGGTCTGTGAAAATCTCGCACTTCTCTCCATACAAGTAGTGCCTCCAAATTTTTAAGGCAAAAACTATTGCCGTGAGCTCAAGGTCATGAGTAGGATATCTAATCTCGTATTCCTTCAGTTGTCTCGACGCATACGCAATCACCTTACCGTGCTGCATAAGCACACATCCTAATCCTTTTTGCGATGCGTCACTATATATCACAAAATCTCCTTTTCCATCTGGAAATGCCAACACCGGGGCCGTTACCAACCTTTTCTTTAATACTTGAAAACTGTTCTCGCATTTTTCCATCCATTCAAACTTCTCTGTCGTACGAGTAAGTCGTGTCAAAGGGGCTGCGATCTTCGCAAAATCCTGTACAAATCTACGATAGTAGCCGGCCAATTCTATGAAACTCCTTACCTCTGTGGGTGTGGTTGGCCTTTCCCAATTTGAGACCGCCTCTATCTTGGAGGGGTCGACCAATACTCCTTCTTTATTGATCACATGTCCTAAAAACTGTACTTTATTCCGCCAAAATTCACACTTTGAGAATTTGGCAAATAACTGTTCCTCTCTGAGTATTCCTAGAGCTATCCTCAAATGCTCTGCATGTTCTGCCTCAGTCCTTGAGTAGAGTAAAATATCATCGATAAAAACTATCACACACTTGTCCAAGTACTTCTTAAATACTCTGTTCCTTAAATCCATGAAAGCCGTTGGGGCGTTGGTTAATCCAAAGGACATTACCAAGAACTCATAGTGCCCATACCTGGTACGGAACGCGATCTTGGGAATATCTTTGGGTTTAATCTTTAGTTGGTGATATCCAGTACTCAGGTCGATCTTGGAAAAATAAACAGCATCTTTTAGCTGGTCGAACAGATCGTCTACTCTAGGTAATGGGTACCTGTTCTTTATGGTTAGCTTGTTCAACTCTCGGTAGTCGATGCACAGCCTCATGCTCCCATCTTTCTTCTTAACAAATAACACTGGTGTTCCCCACGGAGACACACTGGGTCTTATCATACCCTTATCCAAAAGTTCCTGCAATTGAGTAGCTAATTCCTTCATTTCTAATGGGGCTAACCGGTAAGGTGCCTTTGAAACTGGCGCCGTCCCTGGGGCCAACTCAATAGCAAATTCAATCACTCTATCGGGTGGTAGTCCCGAAAGGTCTTGTGGGAATACATCTACAAATTCGTTGACTATCGGAATATCTTGCAAGTTGGGCACCTCGTTCCCTTTTCGTAGCATCTTATTGGCCTAGGCCATGGTCAAAAATTTATGCGTCTGCCTCTTTCCTCTAAATATGACTTCTTTCTTCCCTGTGATATTCAACTTAACTTTCTTCCCCCTACAGTCTATCTGAGAATCATTGCTAGATAGCCAGTCCATTCCCAAAATTACATCAAACTCCCCTAATTTAAAAGGAATCAGATCAACACTAAAAGATTATTCCCCTATGCCTATTTCACAGGCGGGGTGAATCTGGTTAACATGAATAATTTCATGATTGGCTATTTCTACTTGTAAGGGTTCTATCAAGGGTTCAGTCTTAAGTCTTAATTTACGCGCAAAGTCCGTTGATATAAAAGATTTAGTTGCTCCAGAATCAAATAACACATTTGCACTGATTGAATTTAGAGAAAGGGTACCTGCTATCACATCTGAGTCTTTCATAGCATCTTGGACTGTCATGTTGAAAGTCCTCGCAGTAGGTGGCTTATTGGAGGTAGCCCTGCTGGCTCCTGAAGCTGCAGGTTTGTTCATTGGGCATTCCCTCTTCCATTGACCCGGGCGTCCACACTGATGACAAGTGGTGGTTGGAATGACAGCAGGGGTTGATGAAGGGCACTTAGTTGAATAGTGACCCTCTCGACCGCACTTAAAGCAGGTTACTGGCTTTCTTTTACACTCCCCAGTATGCATCCTTCCACAAGTGTTACAGGCTGACGATGGGGGTCGAGACTGGTTGGAATAGGACATTCTTGACTTCTGGCCGCTCTGGCTCACATTCACACTCATTGGCCGCTTAAACCCAGTGTTCTTTCCTGGTATGGACACTGCTCCTCTATTAACTCTAGTTGGGAAGCTACCTCATGTGGAACCTCCACCCATGCTCATACTTTTCCTCTTTATTCCCTTCTTCTCTCTTTCCTTCTGTATCTGTTCACTTCCGGCTTCTACAATTGTTGCCTTTTACACAAGAGTGGCATAATTCGTAAGCTCAAGGATTGCCACCCTATTCTTAATCCATGGTTTCAGTCCCTGCTGAAACCTCCTAGCTTTCTTTTCCTCGGTGCTCACAATATGTATTTGTGTATACATTCCTGATGGTTCAGTTATTGGTTATTGCATCTCTCGAATAATTCGATCTTTCCATTCTTTTGTAGTTAGGATAATTGCTTAATTGTGATGAAAATTTCGAGTGAAAGTTTGTGATTCTCGAAATATTATTTTTGGGGTTATTTGGAGATTTTATCGGTGGAATTCGTGTAGGACACCCGTAATAAACGGGCACCCGCAGATTTTACCACCATCGGCGATGAGCCTCGGCGAGCCGACGGCGGACTGTGATGGTCATTATCTGAGTCCTAATATTTTTTTAAAATAAAAAATTTAACATGTAATGTTATTTTTGAAACGAGAAATTAGTTAATTTAAATCAAAGTCGGGCATAATTTTGATAGTGAATTGTGACTACTGGATTAATGGCTTGGGTGAATGATTGGTTGTGAATTGTGATTGTAAATTGTGAAATTGATTGATTTGTGTTTATGATTGAGATTTGACGTCGATTATGTTTCGACGGGTAGTCCGATAAACAAAAGAGACGCTGCCCAATTTTCGGGAACGTATCCTGTAAAATATCGGAAATGTAACACCCCCAAATCCGGGGTCGGGGATCCGGGTTGTCACGAGTTCCATTTCCCTTAACAACACCCAATCTTAATAATTAGTCAACTACCCTGTACTGTGACCCCACAATAAACACACACACCACACGTTATAGTCTCAGAGATGAATATCCAAAATAATCACAAGTCTTTTTATTCCACAATTATCTGCCAATACACCTTAAAAGGTTTTCTGAATAAATTTACATTTCTTTGCCATTATTACAATTCATAATTATACATAAATCTGGTACATTAGAAGTTGAAAGCCTAGCCTATTGGTAGTTCCTACCTCAGCTACGGCGGCATCAATGCTTCTAGAAAACTGCGGAACGTCTCCTAATCGCTTCCGAATCGGGAGCTTGGTCCTGTTCATCTTGTCTATCTGATGTTGTGTGATGAAAGAAGAAAGCAAGGGTGAGCAGCAAGTCCACCAAAATAATATGTATAATGATTAACAATATATGAGCCTACTCATAATACTCATGAAAGTCTTGGTCAAAAGAAATGAACCAAGTTGATATCTTAATGCGATGAAGTCGCAAAATATTCAGTATATACATATATACATATATACTTTTCAAAATATTGGAAGTCCTCTTCCATGCATAGTATACACAAAGTCCCAGTGTATAACTGTATATAAAAAAAATATCGTTGCAAGGTGATCTCATATATCTAACCTTGTCTCAACGTTTTTCTGAAAATCTTTGTCATTCATAAGACAATTATTAATTAGATATAAGCTTAAAAGATGAAGTTACCAAATACTCCAATATACTTATATCTTTTCCAAATACTACTTGAACTACCACCGTTCAAGTTATAATTAATTTCAAAAGTTCATCACATAGATGAGACTATAAGACAAGATTTGAATAGATTAAATCTTTAAAATATTATCAAAATAAAATGAAGTTACGAGATACTTCATTTGATGTAAACATCATTTTGAAAACTTGACCCTGTCAACACCCAACAATCGCCCAACCGTAGCCTTTCTATCGAAGTGCTATGGGTAGTGTTGCAGAAATTATCCAATTGGATGATGAACTCATTACGGGAGTTTGCCGCGCCAGGAAGACCACTTACGATGATCAGTCGTAGTAGTACAACCCCACCATTTTCTACATGTAGAGGAGAACCTGTCGGATTTACTTGTCAACCGAACACTGAACTCCTAAGGAATGGACCGCCTTAGCGGAACTTCCAGGCCATTTGGGCCAATATAATAAGGCTGGGCCGGCGCTACTCGGCCACTTACGCCACTCCTAGTTCAGATGAAATCCATGACTCTGAAATGTAAAGCTCGTTCCCCCTTTCCCCAAGTAGAACTTGTTGATACGGCTCCATCAAGAAGTCGTATCTAGTTGGAAAGGAAAACTCACCGATATTTCCTAGGCGATGCCTGTTAATGGATTAACTTGTTCCAAGAATTTTACTTCCCGAATATTGGGTAAGTAATCAAAAACTCTTTTATCAAGACAGCAACCTTGTTGCGAATATAAAATACACCACAGAGCCAGATCCCTCAGGTTTTGAGCGAGTATTTAAATCCCCTTAAAAAGGAAGATCTTAAATATAAAAATGAGTTTTGGGATCCGCTCTAACTTTTAAAAATCATTTTGAAGACTCGAAAACACTTTAAAGAGTGTTTGGAGTAAAGCTGATTTAATGAAGTAAATCAGTCCCCAGTATATTTAGAAAAATGCCTGAATATTATTATTTAAATAATATTCTCATAAAGATAATCCTTATAAAAATAATCGAAGTAGAAGTATTAAAACTTATACTTGAAATGGATATTAAATAACCAAAGATATACTTATATAAAAGTACTATCTTTATTTGAATAATCGAAAATAAGTTTGATTATTTACACCTTATTCTTTAATAAAATAAAGAATATATCTCAGCAAATAATCGGAGTCATAGATCCTCAAATGAATATTCAAAAATATTCAATAAATAATATAAACTGAGTCATAAGCCCTCGAATGAATATTCAAATAATATTCAATAAATAATATAAAAGAGTCATAAGCCCTCGAATGAATATTCAAATAATATTCAGATAATAAAATAAAAGGAGTCATAAGTCCTCGAATGAATATTCAAAATAATATTCATTTAATATAAATGAGTCATACGCCTTCGAATAATATTCGAAATAATATTCAATAATAAAATAAAGCTAAAGTTATCGAATAAACCTTATTCGATTAATAGTTTTAAAAACTATATCAATATATATATATATATAAATATATATTATACTCGGGAGCCTCGCCTCCCGATTTTAGAAAAAGTTCACCTTTTGATCCCTATACTAAGGGTATATGCAAGTTACCGCTATCCTCTAGCATAGGTATTATCAACTGAATCAACAATTATATATGGAAAGAATATGAAACAGGCATGCATATATATACCATAGCAGCATGCTTCAATATATTGCAACATTTGCTAATATAAACATCATGCATCTATCGCAAGATAATGCATATACATATATACATCACAACAACAGTATAACGGGTAGAAAACTTGCCTGAGCGCTCCCGGATAGGCTTAAGCTTAGAGTGGGTCCGATAACCTATGAACAACAACATAAGTCGGAATTAAACCCCGGTCGCTTAAGAAACTAGACTTTAACCATTTAGAGTCCTAACGTTCGCTTTCGCGCTTAACGATTTACTTAAGTCGCTCGAGTACCCTCGGCTCCACCATTTTTAATAAATTAACCATTAAGGGTTTTAAGGAGATTCTTTCGCGAGTGTCTTACCAACTGCCTAACACTCTTACCATAATTGTTTCATACACTAATTAACCCTTTTTGGTCTTTAACCTATGTTTCAAAGTAAGGCGAGGGGTAAGGGTTCGTTCGCGAAACGTCGTTACTTAAAACGGCCGTTTCTCCTAAACCGTTCATCGGAATCAAACGAACCACATATCAAAACGAAGCTCATAACATGAACTATCTAATCATGGCAATGGTCAAAACCTAACAGTGAGTTAAAGGGTTCTGATCTTAAGAACAAAAACAGTCTACGGTAAATCGGGCATTACGACGGCTATGTTAACGCGATTACCCAATTTTAAACAACTCCAAATCATCTCACAATCAACCCACAATCACAACCCAATTCAACCTCAAATCCAACATACAACCAACATCCATCCTTATCACATCATAACAACCCCAACCAATTCAATTTTAACATTCATACTTATGCCTAAGCTTAACTTTAAACATTCTTAAGTTCTTTTAATCAAAACAACAACATTTACCATTCCAATTCAATACCATTTCAAATCCCAAACTCTAAATCACAACATCAAGCTACAATATCACCCTACTAATCAAAATCATCTTATAATACATAGGAATCTAGGGTTTGGAGATAATATACCTTCCTTGAAGTGGTGGGAGGAGCTAGGAAGCCTTAAGAAGCTTTGAGAAGTCTTAGGAATGCTTGGATCTTCAAGGAAAACAAGAAAATTTTCAAGTTAAAAACTTGAAAACACTATTCATAGTCTTCTTCTTTGATTAAATGAAGAAGATGGAGAAGGAATTGATGGCTTAAACTCATGATAAAGCCCTAACTAAGCATGAAGATGATTAGGAAATTAACTCACCAATTTAGGAAGCTTGGATCTTTGATTTTTGAATTTCCTTGCCTTTTGAATAGTAAAAAGCCGAGAGCAAAGATGAACCATGCCTTGGTTGCTTTTTGATTTTGATGAAAAATGATTTTGCTTGGCTTGGTTGGCTTGTTTTTGTGTTTGATTTAGTTAATTACCTTGTTGCCCTTGAATTTGTGTGGTTCTCATTCAACCACACCTTCTTCCTTCCCATGTCATGCTTGTGTCATCCTCATAATGTCATCCTCCCCTCCTTGTCCTCTTTCTATTGGTT